>NC_026150.1:1434193-1582338 GCF_000512975.1 Sesamum indicum
AGGAGAAGGGCCACGCATGGGCGGCGGCCGCCCCCCGCCGCTCGGCGGAAGTGGAAGGTCGGTGATCTTGTGCTTGCCAAAGTCAAAGGATTTCCGGCCTGGCCTGCGACAGTATGTCTCAATCTTTTTTGTTTTTTCTTTGGCGCAATGATAAGTTTTCTTAATTTTATTTCCACTGGTTAGTTGGATTTTACTGCTTTTCAGTTCCTGGGTTTTGTACTTATGTTCTGTATATGTTGTTTGGTATCAATGGATCTGGCTTAAAAATTGTAGTTGTAGCTTCAGAAGTGTGTTTTGTCCCTTTTGAAGTTTATATCTGCATGAACATGCTGTTTAAAATTGAAATAATAAGAGTAACTTTATGCTCTGAATGAAAATTAGATTCAGTAATGAATGTGCAGGGGTTATGTATGGGATTCTTTAGAAGTTGGAATGCACTAGCGTAATTTCTTGATACAATTGTGGCACTAGTTAAATTTTGGGATATCTGTACTCTATTATGTATACAGTCCAGAATGGATCTCGTAACAAACTAGCTTTCTTGGTGATTGAGGTGCTAGAAAATTCTGATGATGGTATTGGACTTGTGGATATTATTATAGAGGTACATTTTCGGTGATATATATCCCATATAATATAATGGATTGATATAGCATTGCTTGTAATCAAAGTAGAAAGTTGGTTCTTCTGTAACTTGTATTCATGTGTCCTCACTAAGGATGTGAAGACTTTCTGTCATTCCAAAGGTGTTTTTTTCGTTATCCTTTAGGCCAACCAGAGAATTTATACATGCATCCAGTGAGCCTTTTTCAATAAAATGCATATATGCAGATAAGATATTTGAAGTAGGTAGATGTTGCAAATTTTCTTTATCTTTATACGTTTATCTTCCTTGCGTTGGCTACTTAATATGTTACAAATATATTTTTGGATTGACATTCTTCAAACCCTGTCCTGTCACCTTAAGGAAGCCCCCCAACTCTCTTTCCTAGTGCAACTGCCCAATTTGTACCATGGGAAGATTCTCCTCTCTTTCTTCATTTAGGGAAGCATATTCTCTCAATAAGTATCCCGTTAAACCAGAGCATTCTATTATAGGGGTCCGAGCTCAATGTTAGCGTGTCGCACCCTTCAGGCTTCAACATATTAGAATCTAAATTGTGAGATGGGATATATGAACAATAATTGTATCTCAGGACTTTTTACATAGACGTTTATTATCATTTTTGGATTGCACATAGGTTCCTGTATGATGTAGTATGCTTTTAGTGTGGAACTTTTTATTCATTATTTGTTCTAAAAGGTCTTGAGGAAATAGAGGGTTGGTAGTCAAGATGTATTTAGAGTGTGGAATGATGGAATGGACGATCATTTGAGCAGAGCATTGCAGGCAAGTTTGGTCGTGGCCATTTCAAAAAAATTGCCCTGCTAAGCCTGCAAAGATTCAAGAAGATTATTTGATGTGGGATGTTAAGAAACAAAACTGAAAGAGATTTTTTGGTTCCCCCACGTAAGAGACCAAATGGTTGCCCGTGCCATACTTTACACGTATTTCTTCAAAACCTTGTGATTCTCTAATACTGAAAACCATTCCACATTTTGGTCAGAGGTAAGTCTCAGTGGAGTAGAGGGGGATTGGAGCTCCTTGAAGTTAGGAGAATCTGTACATCCCTGACTTGCAAGCTACAGGCCAATGCATGAATTCTTCTGAAATTAAACACTTGTAATAGATCATATGCATTCTATTCTCAAGCACCCATTTCTTTTCCTTGTAAGGGAACTTGGCTGACTATATTGTTTAGTTAGGAAAGAGACCAAAACAATGAATGGTTTGGCTCGGAGTGGGATATGAATACTTCTTTCTGTTCAAGAAAATTCCGTTCTGTGGGTCATGAAAAAGTAGATCGATTTGGATCATGCATTTAAAAGTTGGAGGAATTTGATGAGAGAAGAGGCAATAGAATGGATAAAAAGATGTCACTGCTCCATGACATCATATTAGTCAAGGTCTTTCATCCACAACCATGGAGAACGAATTGTGTCCATGACATCATATACGTCTTTCATATGCTGCCGAAAACTAGAATCTACGGTTTCCAGGCGATCACGAAGTCCTGTAACCCCTAAAATTAAATTGTGTGAATGTACACCTTCCACATCTTCCCTCATCACTGCACTTTATGAACTTCCGGAACTTGTTTGCACCAACTAGTGAAGTGATAGCAATAGAATGCTTCATGGTGGTTGGTGGTGGATTTGACTGGGTTGTGACTGTATGAGTTATTATGCTTGTTGGCCCTCTGTACATGTGACTTGAATCGACATGAGACCTTGAGAAGTTATTATGTAGAATAAGTCGCACTTTATTCATTTGTTTCTATTTGCTGAGATAGAATTCTCTTCAGTGGTTCCATGCATTATGACTTTAGCTTTCATGGCTAGTGGATTCTTTTCGCATTCGAAAGGTCAGTGGTTTTACTGAGTATTGTTTCTTTCTTTTCTCCATGGCAGGTGAGTGAGCCAGAGAAGTGGGGTTACCCTGCTGATTGGAAGAAAGTAGTGGTCTACTTTTTTGGGACTGAACAAATGTGAGCTCACGTGTTTCTGTTGTTACTTTCAAAATATTTTGCCTTAGGTTCCCTTAGACTGATTCATCGCATTTGTTCTCCTCATCAAAATTTTGATTGTCGGTTAAGTTGAAGATCTTTCTCTTTCATCATTGGAAATCTTGACTTCTGAATTTCTAGTATAATGTTTGATTGATGACATACACTTGATGTATCTTGTAGATACTTTCATTTAGTCACTTTTTTTCTTGTTAGTAGCATGACTGATTGCACGTCAAATATCCCCCTGTCCTTATATTTTAACTTCCATTCTAAAATGGCACTTGGAAAGCTTCTGGCTTCAGAAGTTAGGCAGTCTTAGTTTTTCTGATCAATTATTTATATAAATCCCTGCTTTCAGTGGGAGTGGTTTTATAGATAATTCTTAGTATAAATCATTAATTTGCAGCTCAGAACAATTGCATTCTGATATGTGGAACTGAATATTGGCAAAAGCTGTTAATTTGCAAAGGTTAGCTTCACCATGAACCTTAGTATGGTGAATCAAGCTTACTAGGTTCTCAATAGAGTAATCTGAAATAACTGACCGCCGCATCATTGGTTTCTAGTTAGCATATGGTGTGGGAACTAATTGTCTCTTTCATTTTGCTGCTACATACACTAGCCAATTTTGGTGATGTATTTTAGTTGACTGGATACAATTTATTTTCTGTACACATTTGCTGCCGCACTTTCTTATTGAGGTCTTCTTCAAGTATCTTAGCCACAGTAGTTATATGTCTGAACATCGCTGACAAGTATGGAAATTGTTATACTGGAGTTATGGTTTGAGAGTTCTGTTGCACAGTGGAGCAATGGAGGTCAGTCATTAATCAGGTGGCGTCAATACTAATACAAATTTCCCATTTATTTAATTGATAAGTTGATTGCTTAACAAGAGGAGATCCCCAGTTGAGAAAATCAGATCAGCCAACTAGGGTGTTGAGTTGGAGTATTTTTAGAATTTAGGAGGAGCTTGAACTGATATTAGGGCAGCATGGTTATGGGTTGTAGTTTGCTCTTCTGGGTGGAAAATTTTCACTGCTGGTTGGCTGTGGAATATATATATTAACAGGAGGTTCCTGATAGCTTCTATTTGCTTTTGCTTTGTAATGTTTAACTCCATTCCTTCTCAATGTTTTCATGAATAAGCAGCTCTCTGTTTTTCATAAGTTACAGGAGTTTAGCTGCTTGTTGTGTTGACTGCATGAACTCTTGCTCCATCACTTACTGAATTATGTCACATATCTCTAATTATAGTAACTATAGTCTAACTACCAAAACAGAGAGATGATGTGCTATCGTTAATAAACAGTGATGTATAAATTTGTTATTGCTTAGCTGGCTGTTTATTTGCAGTGTGTGTTTAAGGGTACATCTAAAGTGCATGGTTGGTATTGATATTCTCATTCAAATGTTACACTGCTCTGTGTTGTTCTTTAAGAATTTTTTCTATTGTACAGTGCCTTCTGTAATCCTGCCGATGTAGAAGAATTCACAGAAGAGAAGAAAGTGTCTCTCTTGGGGAAACGCCATGGAAAAGGTGCTGATTTTGTTCGTGCAGTAAAGGAGATAATTGATTGCTTCGAGAAGTTGAAGGAACAGGACCAGGTTAGTAGGGTTAACGGCACTGAGGAAACTAACATCACCAATATAAACAACTCAGAGGAATCCTTGATTAAAGCTGTGAAGGATGAAGCTGCTGTAGTTACAGTTAAACCACTTTCTATGGGGACCAATAATGATTTGAATTCTCTAACTGAAGTTGCTGTAGCTGCAGCAGCTGAAGATGCTTTGCATGATGAGGAGATCCCATTGGTGGAGGCACCTTCTAATTTGGTGCTTACAGGATCACCTGAGTGTACCACTGATTTGGCAAGACACAAAACTGATGTTGCCCGATCACAAAAAAGTGGCTCCAAGAGGAAGAAGCTTGCTCAAAGGTCAAAAAGTTCTTCTAGGAGAGATGCAAGTAGACCCCGAGGTATGGTGCTGCCTTCTATTAATAACACTAGGAGCTCTAGGCGCTCGGGTCCTAATGCATTGCAGGATAGATCTGTGAGACGAAGTAAAAGGATTATGAAATCGTCTGATGATTCTGAGGAAGAAGGCATCCACTCACATGCCCTTGAATCAAATGATAGCATCGAAGAGAGTGATCCTGAAATTATGGCAGTGGATGCTGATAGGCTTGGTACCAATGATGGACCCAGCAACTTGGCTAGCAAGCAGGAGCCTTTCACTGAAAATGATGAAGAGGAAACAGAGTTAAGTCATAGGTTGGACTTTCAGACTAACACTGTCATCCTTAAGAAGAAAAGGAAGTGTAATCGGAAAAGACACCACACTGATACTGTTGAGGCGGCTGAACTCAATATAGTAACTTCAGATGCTGAAGTGCTCAGAACTGGGTGTGCTTCACCCAGTTTTAGTGAGAAATTGACGCAGCGATATGTTAAGGATGATGGTGACGAACACTTGCCTTTAGTCAAAAGAGCCAGAGTTCGTATGGGCAGACCATCACCGACAGCAGAGGAAGAAATCACTTTCCTTCATAAAGAGGAGAAAGGGTCTGCTGCTCCTGAAAGTGTTACTTCGCAGCCCTCTGGGCCCTGGAGCCGTGAGGTGGATGCTCCTGCTGATGGGAAATCTGCCCCCATTAAAGAAGATCAAACTCATGGATGCTTATCACGTGTAAGTCCTGCTCGAAAGCCTCACTTTTGGGAAGCTAGAAAGAATTTTGTGGATGGGGAAGCTGCTTTACCTCCATCCAAACGCCTTCATCGGGCCTTGGAGGCCATGTCTGCCAATGTGGCCGAGGTTTGTCAAAGAGCATCCAGTTGTTCACCAGCTCCGAATACTCAGAGCAATGAGTATTTTCCTTCTTCCATTCCAGAGGTCTCTGAGCTGTCGGTGGAAAAGAAAGCTGTTAATGAATTGGGATCAGGAGCTGTGGGGAATATGATCAATGGTGATTCCGTGTCGAGTGCTTCTGTGTTCTGTGCCATGCCAAATGTGGAAACATTGGAGAATGATGCAAAAACTATTAAACTTGTATCAGATGGTGGTAAAGCAGACTCATTCGAATATGTGGAAGGTGTTGATACTGAATGTCAAAAAATGTCCCCATTAAATGAGTTCCCTGCAGAAATTGAGCATCATGTAAAACTAGATTCACTTAATGTTGGTGAGCGATTGGCTCATTTAGACAGCAGTGCTCTCGGTTTGAAAATGTCTCCCATTGATCACTGTGCGACTGAACAATCAGGGTTGAACAAAAATGATAAGGAATCTGATCATGAAATTTCACAGATGGATTTAGATAGAATCAAACAAGTTGCTGGTGGTTCACCTAATATCAACACTGGTATCCAGCCTGACAATGCAGATGGCGAGGGTGATGACACACAGAAGATGAAGAATCTTTTATCAGCTGAGGATAACCAAGACGGCAAGAGGTAAGGTTTTGAATATGCACCATTTCTCAGTCTATGTTCTGTTTCTTTTCCCATAAATAACATTGTATGTATAACTGTTGTGCCATGTTTTGCTTTTCTGTGTTCATATCTTCAGGTCTGAGTCTGTGGAAGAAGCAAGGCCAGCATCATTGGATTCAAATAATATGCTCTCTGTTACTCCTCTGAAGGCTCTCAATAGTTGTTATCATCAATCTCTATTTCATTCTACTTCTGTTTCTGATGATCAGATGGATGATAGAGCAGTTTCGGTCACTCAGTCTTCGTCGTTGACTGATGGGCCAGACTCTGTTGCAAGGGAATCTCCTCCCAGTTCCTCCATATGCAATATATCTGCATCAGATAATAATCATTCTCTTGAAAATAGTAGTGCTTGCGGTCCTGATGTCCAGTTCCATTTAGAAAAAGCTAAACTTGTTGGCAAGTCTAGCGGAAAAGGAGATTCTTTATCATCCTTTGAGGCTGTCATTGGATCATTGACGAGAACAAAAGATAGCATTGGTCGAGCTACGCGGATTGCAATTGACTGTGCAAAATTTGGTTTAGCAACCAAGGTATACCTCTCCTCGTAATAATAAGATTTTATTGGTCCCAATTTTGATGGGACCAGTTAAAAAAGTGGCACATGCTTTGCTTTAACATGGATGATTTCCAATTTAATTCTTGTCTGCTCGTTGGTTGTATGTTTTAGTCACAACTCACAACTTGGCCTCTATTGATTGATCCATAGGAAAACTTGCTTAATTTTGTAGGAACTCTTCATTGTATTCTCCTCCCACATCTCCTTATTCAAGAAGTTTTCTAGCTAACGACTCTTTAGGATGCTCTATCTCAATACTATTTATGCATGAAGAGCTATGAAGTTGGATATTAATAGAGTGCACGTTGGTGATAATTTAGTATTTTTTTTGCTCTAGGTGGTGGAAGTACTGTCTCGTAATTTGGAGATTGAGTCAAATTTACACAAAAAAGTTGACTTGTTTTTCCTTGTGGATTCTATCACTCAGTGCTCTCGAGGCATGAAAGGTAACTTAAAATTTAACTTTTTCCTTATGGTAATTAATCTATTTCATGTGGCCTGCATTGTACCTGAGTTCTTGTACAGTTGCAGCATGTATTTCTTGCGTTATTTTATATGCTGAATATGTTTACTTGTTCAGGTGATGCTGGTGTATATCCCTCTGCAATCCAGGCACTGTTGCCCCGTTTACTATTAGCTGCTGCCCCTCCTGGCAGTAGTTCCCGTGAGAATCATAGGCAGTGTTTGAAAGTTAGTTGAGCAATCGCTGTCTTGATATATACTTTTGACCTTTCTCTTGCTCATGATCCCTATGTTTCATAATATATGGTGATAATGTTCTCTTTCCTGGCTTGATTGATAGGTTTTGAGAGTTTGGCAGGAGAGGAAGATTCTTCCCGAACCCATAATTCGCCACCATATTCGGGAGCTTGATGCCCTTTGTGGTTCATATCCTACTGCTGGCTCTCGTCGACCCTTGAGAAATGAAAGGGCTTTTGATGATCCTATTAGAGAAATGGAGGGCATGCTGGTTGATGAATATGGGAGGTAATTCTTGCCTCAGTTTAGATGAAGAATCTGTTGTATTAAAAATGTTTTTACGTCTGGGTAGGATGGTATATCTTTGTACAGCCACTAATGAGCTTTATCCTTTTCTTTTAGCAATTCGAGCATTCAGCTTCCTGGTTTCTGTATGCCTCCTATGCTGAGGGATGACGGTGGAGGAAGTGATTCTGATGGAGAGAGCTTCGAGGCTGTAACCCCAGAGCATAATACTGAAAAACTTGATGGAGAAATGACTCAGATTCCTGCAGTTGGGAAACGCAGCCATATCTTGGAAGATGTAGATGGTGAGCTTGAAATGGAGGATGTGGCTCCCTGTTGTGAAGTCGAAATTACATCCACCAGTAATATTGGTGGAGCAGATTCAACACAAATGTTACATAATCAATCTAACAGGCATTGTGCAGCACAATTTACCGCCCAACATGCGAATGATGTACAACTGACACCTGCTCTTTTGTCAAGATCTCCCCCGCCCCCCCCTCCACTTCCACCATCATTTGCTTGTCCTGCAGTGCTTGGTTCTGTTACAAATGGTCCTAATTCAAAGCCTTATTCGAATTCTCAGGTTTGTCTTTGTCCTTCCTCCATACCCATCCTCTCTATAATACTGCTACCATGTACTAACAAGTTACCAAAGATTTTAGTAATATGTGTTTTACTTGATCTTTGTGCGGCTGCAGAAATTTAACAGCAGTGTGCAGGAATCCGCAGTGAACCAGTCTGCTTTGTCCAGAGTCAACCCATCAACCGTGGATGCTGGCCATCTACATGTTCATGACAACAAGGGTTTTGAAGCCAAGCTGCCGAGACAGATGCCTGAAGCTAATAGTGCTTCCTCATTCAGTGATCACCCTACCTCATTTTTATCTGGTCGAGGTTCTAATAGTATCCAGCCAACTGATACTTTCAGCAAGGGTTTTCATTTGCGCCCTCCTCACCCTGCTCCTTCAAATCAATTTTCATATGTGCAAGAACAACGGATCCAATCGCGGAGAGATATCCCACCTCCTTCCCACCTCAACAGATACCGTGCACATAATGCAGAAAACGGAAACTTTTACAGGGATCGTGATAGAAATAAATATGGCCCACGCGACAATATTGGAGAATGCTGGAAGCCTCCATTTCCATCCCCTGGTAACTATGGCTTCTACTGCTTGTATTCTAGCATTTCGGGCATTTTGATTAATTTTTGAATTTGGATCTTGCTTATCCAGAACCTTTCTTGTCCTCTTCTTACCCAGGTCCATGCTATTCAGATGGTAACAGGATAGCACATGCACCCGCGCCCATGTCGTACAGTGGCCTGCATGAGCCAGCATTATCTAATAGTAGGTGGAATTTCCCTCCACGGCCCATGAACCACAGACATTTTGATCCCTATAGACCACCTTCTGAAGGTCCTATTCCTGTCGCAAGTAGAGGTGTGCCATCAATCTTTTTCTTGGATTGAGAAAAAGTAAATCTGATTTTGCCAACTTTTTGCGAGTTCATTACATCTGATTTACTTAAATAGAATAACATGTGTGAGATGATTGTGTTTGGAATTCTATTGAAAAATCTTCTTCAGCCTTGTAGTGAAATACAGTTTGCTGACATTTCTTGCAGCAAGCAATATGTCGGATAGTTCTCTAGTGCTTATCATGTTGATATTTTCATACATCTATGATCACGATGAATATCTATTTTCGTCTTTGCTAATATTCCTGAAGTTTCATCAATTAGGTGTGGATTCTGTAGATGACATTTATAACTTTGCCAAACACTTTTTGAGAAACTCAGTATGAAGGATTTGGGATGATTGTTTGCAAGGTACATGTGCTGTTTAGCAATAAACAAATCATTGAGGTTTGAATGCCACTCCAACATCACCCCCACCTAATTTTGTAAGCAAATTAAATGATTGAACCTGTTGACTGGTCGACGTTGGCCGTAAATGTAGTTGTATGAGAACTAGTGGATGAATAGACTGAACATGAGCTAAATGACTCGAATGACAGTTGGAGTATAATGGCTTTGAAAGATTACTAAGAGGAAAAATGTACGTTTAACATTTGCTATAAGAGATGATATATGTTGGTACACCTGAGATTTGACATCCTTACTCCATCTTCATTCCTCAATGAAGTTTTCTTCCCTTATGAAGTTTGAGTAGAGTTCATCGATGTGGATAGAATCTACCTGATTTTTGGATATATATAGCCAAAAGAGTCCTTGGACTATTAAGTCGGCCTACAAAGCTATGTTCAAATATTGTGGAATATGTTGGTGTCACTTTTGCATGGATGATGTGTCACGTAGGTGACTCGCAAATAAATGCTTGCTCTTCTTTGAGATGGCTGTATTTTATTTTGAGTACTGTTGCCCTTGATAGAGGTGAACATTTTAAGTTTGTTGTTCTAATTTTGTCTTTGGGCTGAGGGATGAACCAAGCTCCCCATGAAGCAGGACTAATCATTCAACTGTAACTGGTTTTGTACAATCATTGATGGACCAGATAGAAGTACTGTTGCCAGTTTGTTCAAACTTACGAATAGATGCCTTACCCCTTTGGCGAATTTTTCTAATTGCTTTATGTTTCAGGTCCTAATTTTTGGAGACCAAGATGATTTGTCTGAGGAGCTGCTTCAAGCTGGTATTATTCGCTACCCTTTCTATTTGGTTTCCATTATTTTTTGAATCACATATCCCTATGTGCTTATTTTGGCATCTCTGAACAGGATGGATTTTTGTTTGGTGCTATGGCTCGTCTGAGAAATTTCTTCTTATAATCGACTACTGTGGGACTTTTAAAAGATATTGTCCTTGCTCTGGCCAAAGAAGAAGGACGTCATGCTCCTTGCTTGATTGTATATATATGTATGTAGCTGTCCCGTCTGTCCAAAATGAATAGATGATTAGCTGTCCCATTTGGGCATGGAGATGCGGTGTTACCCCTAGGCTGTTAACTCCTGTGTATTGATTGATTATAATTCTCTGAATTTTGTTGAGCGGAACCATACAATTTATACTTGTAGGCTGGTAGAATTTGAGATCAATCTTGAGGCAATGATCTGTGATATCTGCTCGCGCCCCATCTCTCCATTGTAAAAATGTTAACTTAGCTGTACATTTTGAGCAGTTCTACCTCCCCAGTCGATCAGAATGATTCATGCTCAATTTGCATCTCAAATACGTTGCCAATACTTATCATGTTCCTGTGATTAGTAATTATGATGCTGAGGGGAGTGATGGTGATGGTGTGTACTACTGAGCTTCTTGATTTTGAGTTCTGAATTTGAAATTAGTGCTATTAAACTGGTTGATTAAGTTTTGATATAGTTCTTTACCCAGAACATGTAACTGTGTTCAATATATTTTTCGCTAGAGATGCTGAGGTTTATAGTTTTTTCGCTTGGCTATAATTTCCAGGACCGAAGATAATTGAACAGCCGCCTCCACGTAAGATCACTAAAGTTTCATACTTTGCCGATTACTCGTACACTACGCATAAAGCTCTTATTTGTTTTAAAAGAGAACTAGTTGCTTATATCTGTCCAGGTAAATTTATAGATTAGCATTTTTGAACAAGAACTATATGGATGGCATGCCATAAAATCTGATCAAACTTATTATAATGTATCATTAATAATAATTTGATTATTAATTTTGGGTCATTGAATGATCTTTTATAAATCGACTCGAGCTCAACCAAAACCAGCAAAGAAAGATTAAAATTTATTGGGATTTTTAGACAATTAAGCATTTGTTCCAATTGAAAGTGGGGTTTTCTCCACGTACAAAATTGTTGTATTTGCGTCCGTACATGAGATACAAAAATTTGCTATCTAGAATTTATTAAAAAAACAGGAATTGACTACACATAGAATTTATTTGAAAATGTAGACTTATTTCTTTTTCCTAATTTATTTTTTGAAATTACATTAGCATCCCTTTTAAAAATTCTCCTTTTATACTGGTCTTCTTTATTAGGGTATGATGAAAAACACTAACATAAATAAAAAAATTATATAAGTTTTGAATTTTACTTCTCCTTTAATATTCTCATATATGTTTCTTTACTTATAAAAAAATAAATATGATATATATATGGCATGAAATTAACTTCATTACAATTTTCTTTTTACAAATACAAAATTATTAAATGACAACATTTAGGGGTGACATTGAAGATTTATGTTTATACAAACCCTAACGAAAGATCTCATATGTAAACAATGAATTTTTGAAAAAAAAAGTGTAAATGTAATTTTAAATTTATTAGAAGGAAAACATAATTTTACATTTTTAAGCGTAATTAATCATTAAAAAAACAAGAGGATAATGAACAAAGAGTAGGACTACAACCATTAAGAACATACAAACAACATTCAATAGGAAGACAAGAAAAAGGGAGTTTCCGTGTGTTGGATGAATTGAATAGCATTAGCAGTTGTAAGATGATAAGCCTGAGATATACATTACGTGATTTTCACATTATTCATGCGCTCATTCAAACTGCACTCCTCTCTTTCACTTTACCACCTATCATTCGTCAACTTCGGCTGCGAAAATTACCTGGTCACTGAATTGTTCGCCGTAGATAGGAAAAAGGGTAGAAAGAATTAAATGGGTGCTTCTTCTTCAGTCCCACAGAAATCCCTCCACGATTTCACCGTCAAGGTTCGTTTTTTCTGTGTATGTGTTGGGTGTAAAATTATTTACCTTTGCTGTATGGAAGAAGAATTATGGAAATTTTCTGAAGTTCTAATTATTTCGAACAGGACAGCAAAGGTAATATCGTGAACCTGAAGATTTATGAACGGAAGGTCTTGCTTGTTGTTAATGTTGCTTCCAAATGGTGAGGCCCTTCTTTTCTTTCTTGATGTGTTTTTGCGTTTTTCTTTTTCTTTTTTTGTTGGGTTTTCTTTCTGGGTGGAATTTTGTATGTTGGTATCTGGGCACGTTGTGATTGTCTGTGTGATTGGCTGAACAGCGGGTTCACGAACTCAAATTACACCCAGTTGACTGAACTTTACACTAAGTACAAGGATAAGGGTCAGTTACTTCTTTTTACCTGGCTTCTTGCGATTTATCTTTTTGTTTTTTGGAGGGTATGTTCATCGATGAAGCACTTTCAATATCTAATCATTGATGTTCTCTTCCTGTAACCATGATTTGAAGTTAAGGAAACTTTTGTTTTCCTTTATTATGTCTTTGGAGCTTTACAAATGAAGCTAGTGATTTTGCATGGGTGCTTGTATTTCTAATATGATTTTGTATCTCAGGTTTTGAGATTTTGGCCTTTCCATGCAATCAATTCATGAATCAAGAGCCACGATCGAGCCAAGAAGTAGAACAATTTGCCTGCACACGATTCAAGGCTGAGTATCCCATCTTTCAAAAGGTAAGTAGTTTCATTTGGTTACTCTCTTGGGATTTGCAAAAATATTTCTTATTGGAAGTATTTAGCATTGGACATGTTGAGGTTGCTCGATAATGCTTTTGTTGTTTTATTCTGTTGTGCTTTGCCTCAGTTCTTTGTTTATTCGAAATATTGATCCATTATATTGATGAACCATTGTGTGGAAAAAAAATCATTTAATTTTAGCCATGCTATACTTGAAGTTGAATTAAAGGATTCCCTGGAAGGCTGTTTGATGTAATGGAATAGCATTAAGGCAACCAACTTTCTGAGAGCTGACTGAAGTACTATTCAACGAGAAGTAAAAGGAAAGAAAACTAATGGAGTTATAGTTCCACGCCCCTATAAATAGATTGGTCAACATGAAAATATCGGAGTTGTTATCAGGCAAAGGAATTCTTCATGTGCAAGGATTTCGGCTGATAAAGTAGTAAATAGGGGGTGTATCAAACACTTATTAATCTGTGACGCAGACTGGAAAATATTAGAGCTAATTCAAGTAAGTGCAGAAACTACATTCTCTAAAACGCATTATGGATGAACAAATTTTACATCAACCAAGAGTCATGTAGAGTAGTTCAAGAGGTAAATTTTGGAGTTTGGTCTAGATATGGAGAAAAGGTACATTATAGATTGGCTAAAGGAGTTGTTCAAATTCACTATGTGTTGATGAATGGCATGTGAAATATATGCGGCAGCATTGTCGGGTTCCATTATTTAACTGATTCTGTCCTCGAATTTGAAACCTATTATCGGATCCCATGCAGACAGGTTATCACAAATCAAGCCAACCCTTTTCTGGAAGATTTAGAAAAATAAAAATGTTCACAAGTTCAGTTAGGCTTTATTGCAGCTACGCTCTGCCTACGGGCTACAGATTAGCAAAAAAGTGTATCCAGATGATACTTGTTCTTAGAGCAACATGAATATTATTCAAATCTTTATGCACAATTTAATTGTGAAAGAAATTTATCTTATTATATGCTGCTTTGTGTGAATGAATATTGTAACAGGTCTTATCTTGCTTAATATCTTAGTATAATCTGTTTCCAGTTATTGTAGTTGAATGTTGAGTAGAACCTTCTTAATATTAGCAACTGCCTTAATGAATATTTCCAACCATTTACACTTTGGAAATTCTTCTTTTCTTCTTTCAGACTTGGTGACTGGCCAATAATGATGTCCACTATCTGCTTTATTGGTGGTAGTAGTAGTGGTGATTAGTTGCTCTATGTTTTCATAAATATGTTTATGGGTCTTTATTTGGATGCTCAAGGGGCAGCCTTCACCAATTGTTTTCACTCTGTCCCAAATCATTTGGAATTTTCCTATTAGTTTTTTTGAGTTATCCATCTTTGAGGCAATCCATTAGTTTGATTTACCCTCATTTTGCTCTAACTTTAGTGTGGGAACAGAAGTTTCATGCTCCTTACTCATTAATTTTTGTTGGTTGGTCCCCCCCCCCCCTCGCTTTTAGTTCAAAAACCCTCTTTTCGTTGGTTTTAGAATATAAACCTGTGTTGGTCTTTCTATGACAAACTAACATAAGGTGCTGGATAGAGAATGATGCTGGAATACTGGCAATGGAAAAGTGGAAATTATTATTGTGTATATCATACAAATATATGTTTCTCTTTCCCAATTTTGTTGTTTGTTCCGACTTTTCAATTACTTATTGATAATGTTTTACTGTTGAGGTAAAAGTGAATGGACCAGATACAGCACCAGTTTATAAATTCCTTAAAGCAAGTAAAGGTGGTTATTGTGGTTCTAGCATCAAATGGAACTTCACCAAGTTTCTAGTTGACAAACATGGGCATGTAATTAAACGCTATGGAACGGCCACCTCACCTTTGGCAATTGAGGTTTCTCTCTCTCCCCCCTCCTTTTCTGTTGACAAACATGTTCATGTAATATCTACTTACATTAATATTGTGTTTCAACCAGGTTGCTTTAGTACCTCTTGGAAAGTTAAAAATGCACATGAGTATCACTTATGGATCTCTTTGAGCATATGTTTCACATGCTATTTCGCTTTTATGATTGCAGGACGATATTAGAAAAGCTCTGGGAGAAACTTGAGTGACTTGTGTTCAGCTTAGACGTAGACTAGAAAACTGAACTTATATAGTCCACATAATGGAAGCATGCGTGTTGTGAACTCTGAAATGCAGCAAATTAGATGTGTATTTGGCTATGTTACTTTTGGCCTCGTCAGTGTGACATACAAACATGGTTGTATATCCCTGGTGTGGATCGGATCATCTGCTATGCTGTGGACCATGTGTTGTTTCCTTAAGATTTGTGAACTTCGTTTCCTCGGGTTCACTATGTAATCTGTTGTCTGTATTTGAAGTTAGTTTAAGTTCAAACAGTAGTGATTGTGATGGTACAAGACCATTCACCGTAGCGTTGGTTGTTGATAGTTGGTATGATGTCGAATTCTGAAGGATATTGTCTATAATCCCTTTTGCAGTGCTTCTTCTGCTACTATACTATGACGGTAGCTATTGAATCATAAGAAACCACTGTTCTGTCATTACCCCACCTTCATTATTTCATTTTAGTTCATATTTCTGGTCACCATTCTTGGACCATTTTCACTTGGCCTCATAATTATACAACAATTTCATGAATGATTCTATAGGTTTGGGGGTGTATATATGTATATATATATATATATATTCAGTGATTTGCATGAACATATTTCATGGGAGCTGACCTTTCTCTATTCCCATTTTTTATGGAATTTTCAGCATTCTTTTATCTTTATTTTTGCATAATTTTTAAAACAATACACACATTAGACATCCGGAACCAAAAAGGTATCATCCATAGAGAAACGGAGGGTAGGATAGGGAAACTAAAAACCAACACACGCACACACACGCACTATAAATATGCCATAAATTGAGTTTCATTAACTCAATCTGAATTAAAATTTCTCAATGGAACACCCCACCACACTTGTTTCATTCCCATTATCCACATAAATGTATCATTGATACATATGCATTTTGTCCATCAACTTATTATGTACATGCACTCAACATCCGATTTTCTCTCGATTTGAATTTAGAAAAAAGAATTATTAAAATTGTTAATTTAATAGAATTTCAAAAGACGAGCACCGATACAATTATAACTTATGGGCATCTCATAAAAAATAAACGTTGAAGCCTTATAAGTATGATGTAAATAAATAAATAAACACAAAAATGATAAGTGTTATGGCACAAAAATAAATAATTATGTTGAATAGATGCTAAAGCATTGGAGATTTGACATTGAGATAAAGAGATAAGGTTAGGAAGCTTCATATGCTTCACTTTAGTTCAACATAGAGAGATAGGCTATCACGTGGGAGTGGGGCCTTTACCTTATCCGGGCCCATTGGGCCCACGGCCCAAGTGAGACGTCCTAGTCAGATTAGCCCAAATCTTGGGTCAATGCCAAGTACGTGTCCACCAAATGGGTCACAAATCAGGCCCATGTCAAGTCGCCATTAATTCGTCACAAGGAAGAAGACACACATGAAGCTTTTTTGAAAAGAAAAAAAATCAATTAAATGACTTCAAACTAGGGTTTGTCACGCCGGCAATGATGAGCGACCGGCTTGTCGGAAAAAATTTGAGTTGGGGCCATAGTTTCAATTAATATCGATTGCACGTGATCACGACGACCACGCCGTGTTAAATGCAAGAAGAATTGATAGTTCCTTGTCAATTCATGGGCTGTGACCCATTATCATGGAGTTTGTGGTTAGAATTTTGCTCTACCGAAATTTCATGTTACCTTGTTCCGTTTTGATGCCATAATATGAAATTTATGTGATTGATGTTCGGTTTATGAAAAGTGATTTGATTAAATTTAATTTGAGTAAGAAATTTTCGTAGCAGCATTTGCATTAATGATTCAAAAAGTGTTTAGAATGTAAGAAATCGGTCAATTCTATTAAGAAATATATTCTTGTAAGGTCAAATTTTCAACCTCGTCTTCGGACAAATATTTTTGTCATAGAATTCATGATTCAGACCTAACTGATTAGTTTAGTTGCATGATGAACCTAAAAAACTAGTAGAATTAATGATAGGTATGGGGACAAACAGGGAACAAATATGTTAAGAGTTATATACTAAAATATTAATAGCCTATGGTATGATGATGCCAATTATTTCCATATTAAACTCCAACAAATGTGTAGGTCGTCTCCTCATCTGTGTACACACTAACCTCTTATACAAGTGAAGATGTCGTACGTTGTCTAGGCAATTCACTCATGCAATATCATGTTTGTCTATTACATCTTCAAAATCTACCATCAACTGTTGTCTTTTTGCCTCCTGTTGTTCCCCTATTCATATACTTTATATTCTCAACTGCAAAATGATCAAAGAAAAATCTATTACACAAGCAATGTCCAGAACTTATCCTAAAAAAAATCAAGAACAGTAACCTATATATATATATATCCACTTCTTGATGGAAACAAAAAGATGAAAACTTTAATAATTTGTATATCTCCAACAAGCAAGTGTTCTCGAGATTGTAATAAGGTGTACGCATTTTAATCGAATTCAAATGAATCAAACCTGAATATAATCAAATAATGTAGATTTATTAGTTTCGGACAGGAAACCTTATCTAAGGGCATGTAAGAGGGAACAGCATGTCCCTAAATGAGTAGAAGTTGATAATAAGTCATTATCAAGTAGGGTAGGCAAGGAGACAAGACTACAAGTTTTGCTTTGTCATCTAAATGTCTTGCAGTGAAGTGAATGAACCATAAGCCTTGGCCCCTACAACAGGGCCATCAATTTTCATACACCACAAGATTCCCATTTGCATATCTCCACTACTCGCTTCCACTATATATATAAATCCAATCCACATTTGTCTCAGCACAATCATTCCCACTTCAAGAAAATAGAAAAAACTAAGACTTCCCAAGTTGAGTTCACATGAACATGGCCGCAAGTTCAGTTTTCGCCGGAAAGAGTTTGAAACATCGGTCTGTACAACGTTGTTCGAAACAACTCCGGGAGCAGAAGGCGCGTCTTTACATCATATGGAGATGTACTGTGTTGCTTCTGTGCTGGCATGACTGAGAATTCTTACAATAACTGATCATGTATTGTTATACTGAGTAGCTAGCTCTACAGCAAGTGGGATTGATCAGCTGCATCCCACCACAGTACACAATACTTAGAGTAGCTAGAAAGTGCTGTTTTCTCTTGTTTTTATTTGTTTGATACTTAGAATTAAGGGTGATGTTATCATCTTGATCAGTATAGATTAGGACAGACATATTGGAAATGGAGTTTCTGTAAATTAAGAAAGGGGGTTTTGCTGTAAAAGAAACCAAGTCCATTTTGGTATTTTTCTTTAGCTATGACAAGGGTGTAATGTGACTGTACTTCCCATGGAACAGATATGAATGTTGTAAAGAATCTGAAAGGAGACCATGATTCATTTGCAAGAGATTGGGTGAGTACATGAGTTATCCAGTTTTTCTGTTTCTGAAAGCTGAAATCCATGAACTCTTTTACTACAAAGTTAACGTTAAACTGCAGCGCTCTTACATGTGAGTTTTAAGATCAGACAGCATTAACATCAATAGCAATAACTGAATCCGCTGAATTAATGTTTCAACTTTTGATCAACTCCTGAGTATATGGTTAGGATCCTATTTGTTTCGGTTTACTTTGCATTAGTCGAAATAATGTCTGAATAAATGAGACTTAAATAGGTCATCACTGGTTTCAAATGTTAGGGCTCTTCAATACTGAATATGGTAAGTTAATTGAAGACAACGGCCAGACCCATGGCGGTTGCTGGTGTGGAACATTGGATACTTGTTGGCACTCGTATTCATTGTTATTTCTATGCAATGAGGGATGTCGGTTTTGCAAGTGGAGGCATGTTCTGGTACTGTGATTTGAGGAAATAATACAGAGATCGGAATTTTTCTGTAATTGGGTTGTGCCATATATGCTTGATGTGTGTTCTTCTGGCTTGACTCTATCTCAACAATAAACTAGAAACGAGTGTGGAAAAATTGTGTAGGAGATGGCATACTAGTTTTCATGCAAATCTGGCCACAGGCATGCTCCGATGAAAAGAATTAGTTGCATTATTCAGAAGTGGGCAATTTTCATCATGCAGCAGCGACATAGTTCAATCGTGTTGAGACATCATCTAATTATGACCAACAGAACCCCTTATGCAGGGGGGTGAGGGCAAACAACTGAGACACTAAAGCTGATTCCTTAACGATGACTCCAAGTCATGTTCGATGTAGGATCATCAACTCTCCAGATACAAAGATTAATAGCAGATTGAACACAACTAACATATATCAGCAAATTAAGATACTTGCCACATTTTAGCCTTAAACATATCTAACAATAGAAGCCCCAAATCATTGGCCAGTTCGATTTCTTGATATCCATATCAAACTGCCCTTGGTCCCACACGTAGCTAAATTTGCAAATATCTTTCTATTTGACATAAATGAAAAGGTTATATTATTAACAAAATCTGGAAGTTAGAATAGTAAAGCTAGTAGAAGCGATGGAATGAAATTTGATTTCAATCTTTTGGGGCATGCCACCTACTCACACATCAATTTCACGTTTGTCAAAAATATCCCATCCATCGTCTACCAGTGCCTCGTGCTCTTCTCTGGCTGCATCTTCTTCAAAGATCTGTTTATGGTCTCTTTCTTTTGAATCTCTAATGAATCATCTCTCTCAGGTACTATTTCCACTTGATCAGGACTCAGGCTTTTAAATGATGTGTTGGAAGAAGCTAAAATGAAGCTGGTCTGGCTGGAAAAAAGTGATTTGCTAAGTGGGATGTGCTCGTCGAATTTCTCCTTTAGCAGTCTCACATCCTGACATATGACAGCTATTTCTCCTCTGGCGGAAGAGGCAGGAAAGAATAGACAAAAAGGATGCTTGTCAGCTTGCATTTTACATGCACATAGTAGTAAAATGATGATATATGAAAACTAATGACTTCGACACAATATTAGGCATGTTGCCGTAAAACTGGCGTGGAAGTCCAAATAAATTATTCTTCCAAAGAGAATATAATGATCAGGAAAAAAGACGAGTTTGGACATGTCAAACTGGTGACAGAAATAAAGAGAAACTTCTGAGTTGCCTCAGTGGTTTATTTTAGTATTTCTTCCTATTTTCCGGAAAAGATATCAGGAAGTGCTACATTATGAACTCTGGGGCAATTGAACAGTAGTTTTGGACATGCAAGAAAACCACAGAAGATCCACCAGCATGTAATATTTCAGAGAGGAAATGATGTTGGTACGGGAAAGCAAAACCAATTCGGGGAAGAACAGGAAAAGGGAAAAAAAGGTACAGAAAACTTATACTGTAACTTACTGCAACATATCCACAAAATGACCACGATCCGCAAGGAACTCCCGCAACTGCAACACAGCAGTAAAAGAAGAGTTAAGAAACCGATTACAAATACTTTTCAACCAAAATAGGAAGGGGGTAGGGTTAGGGAACACACACGCGCACACAGTTAAGTCCCAATCAGCAACTTCATTCCTTGTTAAATGGATGGCTCAACATGAGATAATAGAAATAGAAACCACTTAAGAGAAAGGAGGTACTACTTTTTCATTATCTTCTGCCTGTTTTCTCAGGATCCTCGACTCTTGGACCACCTTTTCCATAATTAATTCCTGTTCAGCCAGTGCTTTGCATGCAACCTTTTCCTTTTCTAGTTTTTCCTGCTCCGCAGATTTTATGGCATTCTCAGCTGTAGCTAATCGCACCTTTAAAGTATGACGCATCTGCAGGAAAATGTTTACAGGAATAAGAAAGTGTGATGATGATTAACCTTAAAGCTTGGTGAGCTCGATTTCAATGCTTACTGAGATTGGCTAAAACCAAAAAGAATCTATGGACCAAGATATAGTTGAAAAGAAATTCAGAAAGAACCTCAGTGCTTAAGCAGAAAGCAATTAGTACATCATCTAGACACATATCAGATGATGTGTCTTCAGTAGGAAAACAAAAAGGAGAACACGAGTGAAATTTGACAAAAAAAAATTCCTTTTAATAAGATAAAAACATGAATAAAATACAGTTGTAGAAAATGAACCAGAGCAGATACGACCTTTCTTGGGAAAAGAAAACCTACAATATCTTCCATTTGTTTTATCCCTGTTTGTATTTATCTATTTCATTTATTTGTGAGACAAAGATTAAGAAATAAGAGTGGCTGTGGTACGAGAGAACAAAATGTCAAGGAAAAGTATCAGCTCCAAATAATTAAGAACTAATTTATCAATAACAGAACATTACGGCTACAACTCAAATTATGATATTACTTAGAGATCGCATATACCCTGCCCATTGAACTCATCAATGTGTAACATGTTTTGGGCGAGAATATTGCATTTTTTATGTTAGAACAGAAATGGGTATATCTTTAACAACCTCATCAAGAACTGCAAGAGATTTGTCCCTTTCAATTGACAGGGAGAGCACGCGAGACTGAAGCTCTCTCAACTCAGTTGCTAGGATAGCCTTTTCGCCATACACTTCCCCGGCATGCTGAAACGAAAAAGGGAAAGTTGGTCCATATCATCTTAAAGGATGCTATACTATAACAGGAGACAAACCATGTCATTTGCCTCCTTCGCATGTGGCAGCATTTGTTTAAGCTCTTCAACCTTATCCAGTATATGAGTACCCCCTATTGCAGCTTCCTTTTTGGCTTGTTCTGCAGCTTGCTCTTTAAGCTCAACATCCCTCATCAAGCTGATAACAGAATCCATTGCCATGAATAATGTTTTCTGCAACATTTTACATTTGTCAGGCATTATAAAAAATTAAAAGACATGCATGCAAAGGTTCACCCCAAATATTGTTTCCTTTTAGATCCACAGTACTTCAACTGGGAGAGACAGTACTTGAGTGAACATGAACTCAAAAGACCCAGTAAGATTGGCGGTCAATGAGATCCAAATATCATCAAAGTGACAAAAATCATTGGTAAAATGTCTAAACATCAAACTCCAACTAGCATGTAAAAGACCAATCAGGACACTATTTACCAGCTATGCATTTGGTGTTAGGTACCACCACACACACAGTTTACTAGTTACATCAGATCTGTAGAACACATTTGCCATGGATGATTGCTAAATAATAATAGTTTGAAACTACTGATACCTTATTATTTCTTGCATCTCCAATAATTTCCTCAAGGACATCAATACTATGGATTTGACTAGATTGGGACATGGTGGCATTTAAAGCAGGCTCATCTTCATGGCGAAAAATGCTGCTCTCAGTTTCCATCTTGGAAGCAGTATGAGTTAACAAACTTACTTCTAATTTATCTAAATTACTTTCATCTATGTGAGGGACTTCTACCAACTGGGCACTGCTTTTTAAGCTGGTAATAGTTAGATCACAACCAGTTAAGAGAGCGGTCTCGTCCATAGAGTTGTTGCCATCTGCACTAGACTTGTCCAGATTATTTTCTTCATCGGTAGCAGTTCCAGAATCCCTCTCTAGGTGGCCTGAAGTGTCCTGCCTTTCCTGAACAAGATTCATTTTCTGATTGAGACCCATATCCACATCGTGCATTGTTGTCAGCATTTGATGAGGGTTACTCTCAGATGAAAATTTGATGCTGCTTCCTGGACAACTACTACCTGAAATTTTCTCCTCTATTCCGGGGTCTCCTGATACTTCAATTTGAAGTGTATTTACTGCATTCTTATCTATCAACATGACAGGTTTATCCTGAGAGAACACATCAGCACTCGTCTTGATCCTATTTTCATGAGTTACCTCTGACAGTATCAATTCATTGGTATTATCATCTCCTTCATGACACCTATCATATGTATCATAGAAAGGTTCATTATTCTCATCATCAGCATCATTGAAAAACTGTTGATTTCCAGTATTGACATTATAACCATCTTGCACTTCAGCTGAGACCATTGTGTTAACAGATGCCGCATCTGCAGTTCGAGTTTCGACAGGCACAACTACAGGAGCTGCTTGAGTTAAGAATCCAAACAATTGGGGAAGTTAATACTTAAAAAGTGACATATTAACATACTAAATAATTTTGCAAGAACCATGTAAACAATCAAATAAAATCTGAATATTGTAACTGTTACCTTCAGAGGATTCACCCGCATAAATACTCTGACTCAAAGGAGTACTCGGTCTAGACCTTTGAATAAAGAAAGGGATGACCTCCTCAACCACTGCCACAACAGCTGCAGCAGCATCATTGCTGTGCTCAAGAGCAACAGCTCTAATAGCACGAGGATCAACCTGTGAATAAGGAACCGAGAAACAAGAAACCAACTAGTTGTTACAAATTGAGAAGATTCATATAATATGACATAAGACTTTCAGCCTCTGGATCACTGACTACAGCTGTGTTATAAATAATAAAAGTTAAGCCATGATCCAACACAAATTTAATAGGAATAAATGTTTGGCATACTCATACATACTGCAAACCACAATTTTGTATACATGCGCCATCGCTAAGTGCTAATAATATCACCAACCAAACTACATGAGAATTACTGCAAACAACATTCTGGAAAATGAAGGTCTGAAATTACCATCGGGAAAAGTTCCTGCAAATACTTGTACACTTCATTGAACCCCATTTTCTGCAAAAAAAAAAAAGTAAAAATAAAAAATAAACTTACAGTCGATCACACTGAATTCCTCAAAATTCATTCATACACCAACTACAATACGCAATCAAATAGAGATACACATGCACAGAGTGTCTAACAGCATGCATCAATTGAAAAACCCTGGCATCAGACAGCGTCAACTTTTCATTAGAGAACAATAAAAAACCGAATCGAAAGAAATATGAAACGACGGAATTCCAATAAGCACCGGGATACAACAAAAAGTACCACTTTCTGCCTACTTCCAGTATAAAAAAAAATTGAAATAATAATAAAAAAGAAAGGGACAGCTAAAAAACACAAACCTATGGAAATAGAGTTTGTTTCATTGATCAGTATGTGAAATTTTGATGAGATTACAATGCCGATGAGTAGCAGAAAATAAGAACCCTAGAGAGATGAAGGAAGAGACGGAGAATTTCACCCAAAATTGCGCAGCAAAATCTTCAATACGAATGGGTCACAGGTTTATAATACGTATGTTTGTATGTATGCACATGTTTACTTACCCTGTTCTCGCCTTTTGTTCTCCCTCTCGCTTAATTGGGTTGTACTTCTCCTCTTATTCTGACTTCATATATTAAAGTAAATGATTGACTTCTCCTGTGTACAAATACTTATAGGCGTGAAGAAGATGAAGAAATTGTGATTACTTAGGACTCGGAGTGCGCGTAAAGTCCTATCCTATGGCGCAAACCAGATGGGTATTTTCGTCAATATGGATGCTTATATGAAGGATTATAAAGTCCATTCATTTTGAATTGGGGTTAATTACACTTTCCTCCAACAAAAATTTTTAAAATTACACTTTCCTCCAACCAAAAATTTTAAAATTACACTTTCCTCCAACAAAAATTATTAAACGGGTGCAAGCATAATTTTAAAAGCTTTCAGGGTACCAAAATATAACTTTTAATTGTTGGAGGATGTCTAAGTATAATTGATTGAAGTTATAGCAAACTGAAAATTAATTCTGATTATAATTTTAGGGAACTCCTTGTTGTGCTTTCATAAATTTATAGTTACAATTTACCAACGATTTAATTTAATCCTCTCCAAATAAAAATTGATGGCTGGTTTCATTGGACAAGATTCACAATAATTTAACTAAAAACAATATTATGGAAATACTTTATATTATACACTCTCAACCATACAAATATTTGTCCAATTACATGTTAAAATTCATTGTACTCGTTCTAGTTGAATTCTAGATTCATGATATCTATTCAAAATTCGAAAAAATAATCAATTAGTTAGTAGGGAAAAATTCTACTTTTCGTCCCACATCATAGAAAGTATTGCACTTTTAATACCATAATTTACGAGTTTAACACATTTAATCTTATAGACTAAAAAATCAAGGCATTTGGAACAAAAAATATTACAATTCTTTCTTTTATCATATGAGACTAAATAAGCCACAATCTTTATCATATGAGACAAAAAATCCTAAAATTTTTTATTCTATGGGACAAATGTGCTAAATTTAGACGAAAAATACAACACCCTCTATCGTGTTGTTTTTCCCGTATTAATCGTGTATGTAGCTGAAGAGGACAATAGGTCCTACTGTATGATAAATGATGGATAAGCGCCGCATGGACACAATTTCCTATTACTATTACACAAATTGGTTGAAAGCAAAGAAGAAAGAAAAATAATCTTCATATTTGCAGCCCACACACCAAACACGATGTCCCTGATTACATACATACAGAATCTGAAGAAGCACATATACCGAAGAAGTTAACAGAGACTATGACTATTCAAAACTGAGATACTAAGATACAGATGATCCCAACGTATTATCCCTCTTACGATCTTGTGGGAATTATACCGTCTTCCTGCAGCTTCTTTGTCGTTGCTCCTTGCTTACCTTGGCCTCCCTGAGAATGTTTCAGCAAGATGGGAACAGAAAAGTAACGTGTTCTTGCAACATTTTGGAGTGCAGAAGACTTTCAACAATGCAATTATAGGTGCTATAATGTCGCAAGAAGGCAAGAAAAAGAATATGAACAAGTGCTGTGAAAAACTTACTGCTGATGACTTTTGACCAGTTGCCCTACGAGTTGAAGGTGCTCGAGCAACAGATGAAGCTGCAAGATGACCCCCCCCCCCCCGCCACTACACGTATTCTGCAATATTAGTCATAAGACAATTCACTGTTACAAAAGTCCTTCATAATAACTTAGATATGGTTGATAGCAAATATCTTAGGAAAAAGCAAAGGAGATTTACAGCACCTTTTATGTACATCAATATATACATCCGTCTCGTCAACTATTTCCTCCTGTATCAGGGACAGACAGCATCAGAAACATGAACGGGCAAAGGGGAAGATAGGGTTCGGTTGGGAAAAAATATCCTTGGATAGAGATAGTTTTACAAGAAGAAAATGCGGAGCTCGTATCAGAATTTCTATGAGTTGCAATCATAACTTGAAGAAGAAATTGAAACAAGAAGAGTTACTTGCAGAAGCTCTTCAAATACATCTTCCAGGGTGATTATGCCGACAACTTCTCCATCTTCAATGTCCTCTGCTACAGGGCTCCAACTGTTTGTCATAAAACCATTCTGTTGAGACTTCTCAATGTTGATTATGATGCTATTTGGTTGTCGATCATGCTTGTCCAACAAGGGGATTTTCAATTGTGCATCCCCATTAGTAAACATTTTCTCTCCAACTATCCTAGGACCATTAGAAGGCAGAAGCTTTTTCTCTTTCTCTCTCACTTTCACTACAGCTGCCATGTGACTGCTTCCCTTCTGAAACTCGTTGAGAATATCATACAAGGGCATATCTGCTGGTACCCTGTAAGATGATGGATTGATTCATGTGATGGAGTGCATGAATCAGGCAAAGTAAGAAAGAATAATTTGGAAAGATGAATATACCTAGGCATTCTACGTATGGAAACAGCACTAACTGGAGTCTCTGTTTCTGCCCGTACAGTGAGAAGACTTTTCACCTACATAACAAGAAGCCAAAAATATTTTGGAAGAATAAACATACAGATTCCTTTGAAAGATAATTCTGGCGATTGATATTTTAGGAACTTTACACAGACCAGTAGAAGTCCAATAATGTTCTTCGGGTTTCCTGAATAGACAGGAATACGACTATGACCGCGAGCAAGGATTTTTCCAATAGCTTCCCTGCACATTAGGGCATTTATCTCTGTGTAACTTTATGCCACCAAGCATAATTAATTGTGCTGATAAAGATAGTAAAAGAAAATAAAATATAGTCATTTAAAAGCTTCATAACTATTTCTATGGAAGTGAGTAATTTCTTAGGTCCATCGAGGTATGTTGAATCCTTGTGATGGTACTTTCAAAAGCCAAGTGCTTTATCTTATCCAGAAGTTTCAATTTCTGTCGGAAATTGATTGCAGAACAGAAAAGTAGCTCCAGCAAAAGCTGGCATTGATATCATTTGCAAGAATACCATATAGGTTAAAAGTACATAATGCAGAGGCGGAGCAATAACTCTTAAGTCTCATAGCATAAGCATTATACTTGGCGATCAAGAGATTTGTTCTTAGGCCAAATCAAATCTAAACAGCACCATACTCACCAATCCAATTTTGAATTGACATCAAGGGAGAAAGTTGATTCAATGGGTGTCATAGCCTCCTCAGCAGTCTGCATATATTTGAAGAAACCTTAGTTTATCTCCACAGTTTTTCATGAAACCAGTAGGACAACAATTGATTAGTGAATTAATAATCCCTCATGGAATGTATTGAAACATGTGAACTATGGATGGTTTTCGATCTTGATCGTTGCATCTTAAACTGTGGATGAACAACTTTGGGGAGGTTTTGGGGAGGGGAAAAAATCAAGACAACTAGCGCAGTTGAAAAAGTAAAGAAGAAGGTAAAAACTTAGGATTATTCGTGTTTTAAACTTTACGTAAACCCACCAATGGGCACTAAAATCTTCCATCACACTGCACTATATTATTTAGTAAGTGCCTAGTTCTAATTATGGGATGAAACAAAGAGTAACTACTTCCAATTAACCCCTAGCAAAAGCAACATGCTTGCAATATCAATTAACTAGTCAAATTAGATGGCAACATTGCTGGGTAAGTTCAGCAAAGAGAAAAGAGAAGAGAAGAATAAAAGTTCTGCAGAATAATGCTTCTGTACTTGAACATACCTTTTCAGTCAAATCTAGTGCTCCACTGATGATAGTTGCTTCATCATGAGTAAGTTCACCACCTTTACCTGCCTGTGATGACATTGACCAAAATAAAACATGAACACTAAAAGTAGGAGATATGTACACAAGAACACATAGTAAGACAAGGAATGTGGTTAACTAAACAATTAATGAACCAAATAAATATACTTTGGGTTTATAATTATAATTCCGGATAATAAATTGTAAGGCATGCATCAGACCATATGTTAATTCACTCTTAACATAGATGGAGTACCTCCTGGCTATGAATGGATACAAGTGCTTTCAATTGAGGTCGTCTAAACAAAGCATCATTGTGACCCAAGACACAATCCAGAATCTGAATCATAAAAGAAGTTGAACATCAAGCAATGGAACTTCAATGCAGTTTACTGCAGAACAAAAATACTGTAGCTTGATCGCACATCATACTCCTATTTCTATAAGGTATCTCTGTGAAAGTTTATCACATTCATAAATACTAAGTAAATGCATCATGATTTCAACCACTTGAATCCTTCTCCTTGCATGAGCAAAATTGAATCCACGTGCATCGAGCTACCAGATTCCGGAACACAGAAATTAGCTGCAGATAGAGCAAGTAAACGGCATATTTGATGTAAAATCTACCTTTCCAATAGGGTAAGCAATAGGATAGCAAACTATCATCAAAATGCGCACAAGCCACACGCAATTTGCACCCACGGCCAGCCCATATCTAGAGCATACTGCTTGTGGAATGATCTATTCAATCACGAGAATTTGAGTCAGTTTCAGGCTCATAAAATTATGGGTATTACGTAAAAAGGAACTAAGTGTACCTCACCGAAAGCTAGAATAAAAGTGACGGAGAGAATGACAGCAACGACGGGATGGAACAATTTATCCAGATATATAGGAAGAGCCTGAAGACAACATTGGACCGAGCTAGTAAAATTTCTAAATCAAGTCAAATGCAATGAGAATAATTTAATATTCCTTGATATAAAAGAAATTTGAAGAGAAACCTATTCTAATGAAGCGAAAAGACATCTGGAACTCAAACGCAGCTTTCAGCACTTCAAATTTCATTGCAGAAATTACAATTACATAGTATTTCTTACCAAAGAATTGAAGATAAAAACACTATTATTTAATCGAATTAGACTTTTCATCAATTTCAGTTCCACAGGTCCAACTCTATGAATCCAAAGCACAACCAATAATTCTGCGCTAAACCCAAAAGAAATTTGCAACTAACCTCCATGGCAGCGGCATTGCATAGTAGCAAAGTCACAAGAAGTTGATGCTGCTTTTGAACAACCGGCAAAATAATTGCTGAAAAAAATTTGCAAATCTCTTAATCGCATCAAACTATCCCCATTTTCATATCAAAACAAATTTTTCCGACTTCCAATAATAACTGTGAACGCACAAATCAATTTTCCCCGAAAAATGAAAAGAAAAGGCAGTATTTCACTATACCGGCTTGTTTCTTTTCGGTTGAGGTGCCGCTTCGCTGAAGTATCTCAAGCTCCACGAGTCCCAGGGACATCAAGCCCAAGGTCAGCCCCGACATGATCCCTGCGAAGAGCACGAGGAAACACGAAACACTGGCGTACACAAACCACCATGGATTCCCAAATTCGATGTCCTGAGGATCCGCATAGAAAGCCCTCGTGAGTCCCCCAGCCGCAGCCACAGCCACCGCATTCATGCTCAAACCCATCATCAAAAAACAGCAGTAAAGCAGCAGAAGAGTGCACTGTTCCCAGTTGACTCCCCTTTTTCACTTACTTCCAATAGAAAAAAGGGTAAGTGGAGAGCCTCTATTTCCTAGTTCCTATCAAAACCGTACAACATACATGCATCTAAAGATTGAGAACAAGTGGTGACGTAGTAGAGTTAGTAGAAAGAGACACACTCAGATTCAGGGGTGGGGTAGGCGGGGCGGGGTGGGGTGGGGTGGGGGTAGAATGAAGTGTAACAAGGGAGGAGTTGTTAGTAGATGGCTGGCACCTTTTCCGACGCCACGTGGCTGGGTTTTGAAGTGCGAGAGTTTGACGGGTGTAATTCTTCTACGGGGTCGACCGGGGTTGGAATATTCAAGCCGCCGGAGATGAATGAAGGCGGCGACGGTGTTCTGTAGGCGGTGGAGCGGAGGTGATGAAAGGCGGCGGCGAGTGGGTTGTGTTGGACGGAGGGAGGCAGAGGCAGTGAACCAAATCGGGAATGTGGCAATCTCCAACTGTAACGTGTAAATACTTTAATGTCAGTTTTGATTATACTACAAATCGCGGTATTCGATTTGACACGTTTTTGGGCTCCTCAGCATTTGTTTTATAGCGACTTTACAACCACTTCGTCCATTTAATAAAATAAATTAAGTTAAATTTCATGCCCACATCCACATGTTATTTTTAAATCAAAATTCATTAATATATTGTCTACTTGGATCACAATCTCACTAATACAAGATTAAAGGCCTGTTTGATTTATTTAAAAAATATTTAAAATATTATGTTAATTATATCTAGACCCTATCTAAAATATAAAATTGTACTTATTAAAAAAAAATTATAAATTCATGTATCTTATAAGATGCCATATCTTTTTTTAAAATAAATAATAAAATATTAGAATAGAATACGATTACGAAGCTTATAACATATTAATCGTGAAAAATTTATCAATAACTTACTAAAATATAATAAATAAGTCAATAACTCCTTACTTTTTTTAATAGCGCATAAGCTCTGTGTCTAAAAATTTTGTCAAATAATTTGTAGCATCTTATAAAATTTTAAATATTTTATAAAATATTTTAAAAAATTTATAAGTCCATCTGAATATTTTATAAGTTTATAAGTTGTCTTGTCTTGATGGCAAGACCGCCCACGTGACACAAATTTGGCTTCGAGCTCCATTAATATATTAATTTATTTATTTAAATTTATCATTTTAAATTATGGTAATTAATTTGTCTATTGTTGGCTATTAAAAAATGCACTCAACGACTTTTGTCTTTTTGGATTTGTTTTCCTTCTGAGATGTGTTTGGTTGATTAGTCATACTGCACTTAATGGTTTTTCAAGTTTAAACTTTACTTTATTAGAAAAATAATCAAAGCGTTTATTTAAAAACATGTATTATTACAAGATAATATTATTGTGTTAGTTGAATTGATTATGTAATATTTTGGAAAAATAGTCACAATTTGTTTAAAAAATAGAAGTTTGTACGGAATTGTTATTATCTAAATATTGTCGTATGATTGTGTATAATCAGGAGGATTATTTACAACATATATGGAAATAACGTACTAAAAGAGTTGTAAGCCACTCAAACTTTTCATCTACAATTAATGTGGGGCATTTGCATATATTATTGGCCTCGCAGATTAGGAGTTTGAGAGGGGCACAATGCCTCGTTTCTGCAAATGACGCTAATTATGGGGTTTGTGATTTGCTAATACATCGCTGCAGAGGTATTGTCCGCATTATAAATTTCATAGAAGCTTCACAGATTTGTCCTGAAAAAGCCGTCTCGCTAAGGAGAGGAGGCCTTGGGACCTATAAACCACTCAAACTCCTCATTTGCAACCAAGTGGGACGCTTGCCTACATCACAAAAAAATGTCATTTTGTATAAAAATAAGTATTTTTCAGGGTAACTTAATGAACATATATTTTACCAATTGAATGTAATTACACTTAATAAATAGTATAAATGTTTGTCTTTTTTATTCATCATAAAAATTTCAATTAGTTAGTTATTTCATAAATACAATTAATGGCTATTCAAACATTTTCGATCGATAAGGTGACCGCTATAAAAAGGGTTCTTCTTCTTTCAGTAAAAAGTAAAACTCTACACTCATACACGCAAAAACACTCCTTCTCGAAACATTATGGCACTGAATTGCTACTATCTATTATGTTTTTTCAGTTCTAAATTATTTTTATCATCGTTTATTGATTTGAGCAGAGTGCTAACACGTTTTTATGATTTTTTTTTTTTCAATTTACGACAAGTTAGGCACAAAAATCTCAAATTGATCCTTTCGAATGAGTAATTTTTTTATTGTATCATGTACTATCGTGAATATTAAATATTTCGATAATATAAATTCAGTATATTAAATAAAAATATAATATTATTTGATAATAAAAAAATTGTTTGATAATATCACATGAAAGAAATAAAAGCTTTATAAGTTCCACTCCTAAAGTCGTTGTTGAGGAAAATGCCATTATAAATCGCTCTTTAAAGCACCATTGTATCGAACAAATAATTCATCCGTCTCAAATCAAATCATAGCTCTGCAGAATTCACAAAACCCTAAACCCTAGAGTCCGAATCCCTCAAAATCTCCAAATGCTGTCAAAATGCGGGACTTCCTCCCTCTTCCAAATTCCAAATACTCAAAACCCAGCCTTCTGCGTTCTACTCCAATTCACTGCCTCAATTTCAAGTCTAAAAGTGGTGTGGCGAAAGGATCCAAAATTAGATCAATCAATCGAAAACGATAAAAAATGGCGGCTATGCGCGCGGGTCGTCAGAGAAGTTTCGAATGAGCCAGGTCAGATAATCGCGCTTCGGTACCTAGAAAAACGCCGCAAGCGGCTTCGGTTACACATTAGAATTCAAACTTTTCTTGCCCAAAATCCGGGTTTGTTCGATACGTATATGGACAGAGTTAAGCCCAAAACCGATTTAGTCACCTTCCTCCGTCCTAGTGATAGACTGAAGCGGTTTTTGGAAGAAGAGAAGATGATTTATGGGAAAAACGAGCCGTTGATCGTGGCGAAATTGTGTAAATTGCTCATGATGGCGAAGGATAGGGTTGTTAGTGCAGATAAATTGGTTGAGGTGAAGAGAGAATTTGGTTTCCCGAATGATTTTCTGGTGACGCTGGTATCCAAGTATCCAGAGTATTTTAAATTGCATGGGGCACCCGGAGAGGGAAGGTCATTCCTCGAGTTGGTTACTTGGAATGAGGAGTTTGCCAAGTCGGTTATTGAGAAGAGGGCAGAGGAGGAATCGAGGTTGATGGGGGTTAAAGTTAGGCCAGGGTTCAATTGGAAGCTTCCCCCAGGGTTTTTTATCAGGAAGGAAATGAGAGAGTGGATTAGGGATTGGATGGAGCTACCTTACATTTCTCCTTATGAGGATGTTTCTCATTTAGATCAAGCATCTGCGGAGATGGAGAAAAGAATGGTGGGAGTTTTCCACGAGCTGCTTTCACTTTCAATTTATAAGAGGGTCCCAGTGCCAATCTTGGGCAAATTTTGTGAGGAGTATAGGTTTTCTAATGCATTCACAAGTGTATTTACTAGGCATTCAGGGATCTTTTATATGTCGCTGAAGGGTGGGATTCGGACTGCGATATTGAGGGAAGCATATAAGGGTGAGGAGTTAGTTGATCGTGATCCACTTCTTGAGATCAAAGATAAGTTTGTTGAGATGCTAGAAGAGGGGCACCGGCAGAGGGCTGAGCAATTGAGAATACATAGAGAAATGATTCGGAAGGACATGGAACTGATGGCAGCAAGGAACAAAGAATGGAATCATCATGAGCAGATTCAGTTATATGAAGATGCACATTGCTGAAATATGCCAAGCATAGGGAAGAAATTTCTCCTTGTCAATGCAGGTTTGACTGGGGAAGGGATTGCTTGATGAGGATAATGGAAAGTCCCATGTTATTGCAACACAATTGATGGAAAATAATACAAATTGCGGGATCTTTCTTTTGGAGCCTTACAAGTTATGAACAGGATGTGCAAATACCTGCGTATTTTTGTTATCAGTTGTTTCATAAATGTGAGAAGCTTTAGCATATTAAAAGGGAAAAGGATCCTCTATCATCTGGCTATTTTGGTTGGAAAAACTGCTGTGATTCATAATGAATATTAAAATCAGTATAATAATTAGTTTGTCATAGGGGATTTAGAGATTAAGTCACGTTCGAAGATTTCCTACCCCCGTCCTGGGTAAATGAGTAATGTGGCATATTGGCAAATCAGTTTGTTGATGGTGTTATACTTCTTGAATCTGATCCATGTGATATTGTAGTAATCCATGTGTTTTGGTTTTGGCTAAAGATGTTGAGATGATATTCTGATGGTTAAAATCTATTCGCTTGCAAATCAACACATTGTCAATGGGATAACTCAGGTCTTGATTACTGAAATGCCTTTCGGGTGCCAGGTGACATTTTCTCTGCTGCTCCCTAAGTTTTGTTACAATGGAGGTCATGTGATGATCTGAAGATTTTGCAGTCCTTTTGATTGGGGAACTTATTAGTTCTCCTTCCACAAATTTGGTGATTGCCAACCCGAGTAGCTAACTTAATTTTTATATATTGCACACGGAATGAATGATGCATTGTTAAATATTCTATGCCTAAAAATGCGTCGTCACGCTTGTTTCGTTTGTGTTGTTCTGTTATAGTTGCTTTGTCAACCTGAAACTATACCTAATTTAAGTACATGGAAAGCTTGTGAATGAACAATTCTATAAGTAGGGGGAAGACTGTATCATAATAGCTAACGTATCTCCATGATCATCTTCTCTGCAGACTAGCCAAGAGATATACCGGACATGGATAGAGCCATTACACTCCAGTTAGCACTGACCCTGATGCTCCTGGTACTGTACCCAACGGCTGAAAGCAAGTGGATCCCACACCATCCACTACCTCGGGTTGATCCTCCGCCTCTTTGTGCATCTCAATTGGCATTGGTGAATCATGCTTGTGCTATGCTGCCTTATGCACGCGTCCCTCCACATTCCCCACTAACGCCTGCTCCTCCATCCCCAAATGGGCATGACAGGAGACACCACCACCACCATCACGTCCACTTCCACGTCCACGACCATGACCACGACCACGGCCACGGCCACGGTCACAGTCACGGTCACAGTCACAGACACTCGAGACATGGGCACAAAGAAACAGCTATTGAAGAGGATTGCTGTCGGTGGTTAAAAGAAGTTGACGATGTGTGCGTTTGTGAGCTTCTGGTGCACTTGCCTCCATTCCTTACTAGGCCCGTTCACAATTACACTGTTGGGGTTGATGATACGTGCAATATTACTTTCACTTGCGGATCAAGGTTGGTGCCACTCTGATTAACCCTGCTCAGCTGCACACATCTGAGCATATCTATTAAAGTTCTGTCAAGTTATTAGTATTATGCATGTATTAGCTTCAGTACGTTCATTTCATTCTGCAAGAGCAAAACTCCGTTTCATGTATTTGACGTATGAAATTGTAAAACCTCGTACTCGCAAACCGTTAAGTATTTAAAATGTTACTATTTATGAAAATTTAATTCTGTCTCTTCGTACGAATTTGAAGGGTCTGCTGGGAAAAGATATGCCCATCTTCTCAATCTCTTTACATATCAAGAAAATGATTGAGCATAAAAATCACCATCATCTCTTTGATCTCTCTGATATGATCAAGGATAACGGGTGTCTGTCTGGGTAAATCTCTGTTAGAATTTATGCAAATTCCAAAATTGACAACCATAGATGACCTTCAGCAACAAGATCGATTCATCAGAGTCCCTTGAGATGAAACTCGTCACAAATAAAAATTCTCAGTTCAAATCCCATTTGTATACATAAATATTATCTATTCTCATAATTGTTTTCTTCTCGATAAAATTTATTATTATTTTTTGTCTAGAATAAGTCGACGACTTTATTAATTGATACTATTTCATAGAATAAATAGTAAAATCATTCATTTTTTCTTCCGGGAGAAAAAAAAGAAAAAGAAAAGAAATGGAATCGGGGTGGTGAAAATGACTAGCAAAGATGGGAGTAGTGATTGGGGCCAAGTTTGCTTATATTCCAAACTTATCTACAAATGGGAATAATTGACCACTTTCTATTTGCAGCCACTAATCCTTCAGCCTTTTAAAGCTTTCCCATTCGCCGCATATATATATATATATATATATCTACTCTTCTCAAACATGCTTTCCTTTTTTTCTTCTTCAAATAATCGAATATATCGTAAGATCAAATATAACTAATCACAAATCAGAAATTAATTAAAATCTACTGACTATCAACAGCCACCCACAACTTTGGAAGCCTCAGTTATGTTAGCTGAATTAAGTTTTATCTGCACATAATCAATAGTAATATTAAGAAAAAAGCTCTTTTTTATTCACAAATAATAGCCTTTGACACATCTACATTAGTTTTTGGTCAGTTGGTAATACCCTTAAATAAATTTTCTTTTCTTTTTTTTTTTTGAAATATAATGTGTTGGTTTAAATATTTATTTATAATATATTTTAAGTGTAAAAATATATTCATTATATATGTGGGGACAACATGACATGAAGATTTGTATTTTCAAATATACAACTTGTTAAACATGAAAATCAATTAGGGCTTGAGAACACGACGGTTATTATGTATAGTGGTTATTGATAACAATATTAATCTCAGATCAAAAAATAAAAAGATAAAAAAACAAAATTAATTTATAAATTGATTTGCATTTTAAACCTAAAAAGTACCTATAAAATTGAACAAAAACAATAATTTCCTAAATCAAGACATTATAAAAATATTAAAGTGTGGTCTCAAGCAATCTCAATAATTTGAATATAGGGTGTTATTTGTATGAAAATAATAATGTTGTACGTTCAAAAAATTCATAAATTAAAGTTGTAATAAAAATATGGTCCATATGAAATTATTTGTTAACGTGAAAATGAGGGAGGAATGATTGATGTGATTGTAGTGATGATTGAGACCTAAATGGGGTGTGGGTATGGATGTGGGGCTGACGTTCCCGCACGTCTCATACTGTTTATATTCCAGTGAATAGTTTTCCCAAATTACCCTCCACCTTTTTCGTTTTCCCCCTTTTTGTCCAAATTCCGTCCCCGAGGATGTACGGAGAGAGAAAGAGGACAAAATTTATTATCATCATCCTTGTAATATATTCTTATTCAAATTCTGCTTCTTCTTTTTTAATTAATTTTTTCATTATATTTTGTATTGTGATAATTTATGAGTTTTGGGATGTCGTCGGGATCAAAATTACTTTATTTTTTTAATAAAAGAAATAATATAATGACATAATTTAAGCTTCATTATTACTCTTAAAAATATATACTTATTTAGGAGTTTATCTAATACACGCGCATATGAAACAACCATATTTCTAATCAAATGGTCATCCATAAGGGTAATTCCGTTATTTCATAAGTGGTACTATGAAGAAGGCCGGGACAAAATTGGAAATATTCCCAAAACTGAGAGCACAGACAATCATACTGAACTTTCCTTCCAACACCGTGCTGCCTAATGAGATGCTGTCGCCAGCAGCGGAGGAGCAACAGTACCCCTCATCGCCGTCACGCCGCCACGAATCACCGTCTCCGAATCATACAAAAATCTGCTCACTACGGCCGCGCCAGGCCCCGATACCAACTTCTCCCACGCCGCCTCCGCTTTTCCTCCTCGTTTCATGAACACATCAGTCGCATCAAGGCGGTGCACTCTCCATCCTTTGATTTTCCTCAGCCGGTGAATTTTCTCCAGTTGGATGCGCGCCAGCATGCTGGTGTTCATCTTTACTGATTCTATCGCGTCCGTCAGAATCCTTGCCCGAGTTTCCTCGTCGCAAAATGATTCGACTCGGAAAAAATTGTCGAACTCGGGGACTCCGATCGCTCTCCGAATCCCCCTCGAATAGTCGGCATTTGGCTTGTAAAACTCCCGAACTTCATCCACCATTCCCCTCTCCACCATCTTGTCGACCCGATCAGATACGAAGGAATCAAGTACAGGCATTGCCACGTCCACCCAGAGGAAACAGCACTCGTACTTGGATCGAAAATTCATGTCCACAAGTGCCTCGATGAACGAATTCGAACCCCCAACGATCATTGGAAGCTGCCCGCGGCTAAGTATCGATTTCATGGTAATAGAAGCCATGGTGCGGAAATTTGCGGCGGAGAAGTCGGATTCAGGATCAACGACGCCGAGGAGATGGTGGGGCACACCGGAGCGCTCTTCGTCGGTGATTTTGTTGGTGACAATGTCGAGGCCATGGTAGACCTGCATTTTATCGGAATTAATTATCTCCGCCGAGAAACGGGTGGCGAGGTCGACGGAGAGGCGGGATTTTCCGGTACCGGTGGCGCCCATCACCACTACCACTTTGTCCTTTAGCGGGCCATGACGGAGCGTGGTAGTGCTTGGAATGTGCAACAAAGGTCGTATTTGTTTGGATATAGACAGTGACATTTTCATTTTTTTTTTCTATTTCTGAAATTAAATCTAAAATAAAATTCAGGAATTAGTGCGAAATAACCAAAAATGGAAAGGAAAATGAAGTGATTATTTAAAGAAATGGGCTTTATTTACAAGAAAATTATTAATTTTCAATAAAAAGAAAAACTGGCTTGTGACATGTATATTTATATGAGATGGGGAAGTGGAGAATGTGTTAGGATGGTCTTATACAAAATTCAAAGTAATAAAAAGAAAGAAATTTGAATAGAAGAAGAAGTGAAATAGTCGTATTGCATAAATGGGGAGAGTGTGTGTTGTAACTTGTAAGAGGAGTTGATGAATGAATGCAGGCAAGAATAGAGACAATAGGAGTCGAGTATTTATGGAGGGGATCCTCCGAGTGAAGACACATTACAATAGGCCAATTGCCAATTGGCTTCACTTTCTACTTAGTCAACTCACCAACTTGCCCAAAATGGTCCTCAAACCATTTACTTAATATTTCTTTCAAAATTAATAATACTAACATCAAAACAAAACTTTATATTTTTCTTTCCAAGAGAATAATAACTTCAATATGAGATGATCTTTGTACGTATATCAATTACATAGTATGGTGCATTGTTTATTGAATGAGTACTATAAGAAATACGAATAATTTTTCTACAAATGAATTTGATTAAGTGCAATCAATACAAATTATTTTAATATATCAATCACGTGACAAGTATAAGTTTAACTTGTATCGCATGGACTAGACCCTAACTGAAAGTTTTCTAACAAATAAAGATACCCATTGACATTCTACTTGTTTTATATAACTAACTATATATATAGTCAAACCAGGAGTGGGTTTCAAAGGCTGGTAGGAGGGGAAGAATACTAGTATAGGCTATCTATTAATGGGAATGTGGAGGTATTATTAGTCTCTTTTGATCGTTTCTTGAGAAAAAAGTTCATGCTGTTGTATGTTGGGTTGAGATAACATTTTACAACAAGTACAAGTGAGAGTAGTATTATTAATGGAACAGGAACACTCTCATCCCATGAGTTTTTGTCTTGGCATTTTTGTCCTTTTGATTCCCTTCTCTTTTCCATGTCCTGTTCCTCTTTCGGTTGGGACAGGTCATTAATCAACTTTTCAGCTTAATTATTGAAAAAGATAATGTAAGTAACTATTTCTTTCTTTGTGAGAAGATAGGTGGTGGTGGATTTGTTTTTAGCACTTCCATCACCATTATAAAATACCAAATGGAAGTTTTTGACTACCTCTGCTTTCCTCCAATCCAACTAATTAGTTTTCCACCACAATCTGGAAAATGTAATTACATTTTATTCCTCAAAAAAATAACATTCTCACTTAAAATAATAAGATGGTATCTACATTCCTAAAATTATAACTATTTCTTAATTAGAGCAATTAATTCACAGTGACTCGAGTATCTTAAAACTAATTTGGAGGTTTAATGAGATGAAAAAGGTAATGATCAGTAATTTCTGATAATGGAATGGAATGGAATCCTTGATGGTCCCTTTTTCTCCCTCAACCTTAAAGTTGACTAAGGTTATCCGTGGAAAAGGAAAAAGATTTATTCTGATAATGCTGAAAAGGAATATCTAAATTAGACATTACTTGAACCCAGTAGACTTGTGATTCCCTACTGCAAGTTGTTGTAAGGATGAATAATTTTGGCTTCTAAAATTCCAAAAACCTCAATACATCAGGAACCTACCGTCACATTGCAAATCTAACATCTTTTATTGCGCACATCTTTCTACGATATGATACATATCTTCGAATCATAAAAAAAATGATACATGAAGATACAAGAGTAACAAAAGATATTATACAATTCAGATCTAATTTCTTATGTTGTATACATCTTTATACGACATGGTACATGTATGTATGTGTGTAACTGCGTATCAAAAACTTTGAAATTGCTTGCATCATGGTAAAAGAATCAACATTCTTCATTTTTGTTTTCTTTTTTGGTCCATTCTTTTATATCTTGTGCATCATTACTTTTTCAGAAATAAAAAAAATAAACAAGTAAACTATACAGATAGGCCTTTTGCTTCAATGCAATGTGATACAGTCCTATATATGATGAATCAGTCCACTCAACCAAAAAAGGCTAACCATAAATTTTCCCATCATGCATCATCATGACCATGTCAATAATTAGATAGTGATGACTATCACATTCTATGTAGATTGATCTCTAGCATTCAAGAGTGCAATCAAGACATATTTTGATTTTAATATGCTTTCAGAACTTACTTGCATAATTTAGTATCTTGACATAGTAATAGCAATAGATTTAAGATATCATGGAAAAAACCAATGAGAAAATGGCACATAGTTACATACGAACTTTAATTGGGTCCTTACAATTAAAAGATATATTAGTGGATTCATTCTTGAGCATATATGAAATATTTCGGTGCATATATTTGAAAATGAACAATTCAGTATATATTTAAAATCAATAACTTTTTAAAAAGTATGTTATAATTAATTTAAAAAAATATTGTAAAAGTAGACTAACACCCGTATATATGTTTATATGTTTGTTTGATTAGAATAGGAAGTCCAAACTTAAGCACTATATTTACATAGTTCCTTATCTGGAACATTAGAAATCCAGAGAAATTCAAATCAAATAGTAAATTGGATACATTTTGAAAATCAGGCAAAGGCATGATAGAAAAAGGATCAAATGTGTTGGAACAATCTTTAGGCGTGCTTTTAGCACAAGCTCATGGAAAAGCCTTCTCATTTTTTATGAATATATAGTTTACCTATCACATCAAGGAATCTTATTCCAAGTTTCTGCATGCTTACATCATCCATGATCACTTAATTATTATGATGATACATGAAATAGCAACAGTTCCCTATTGCCACTCTTATGAATGTGTAATCCCAATACTTTGAAAGGAAACAAAACTACACAAATTTGAAAGATTTGCTGTTGTTTTTCATGCCTGCATAACAAATCATAGTCAACTTGATCTATCCATGTTTCACTTGATCTTCATCTAATTACTGGTAGATGATAGAGATAATAGCTTCCGTATATAAGACAATGAAGACACGTAGGTTTTAACTAGAGAATCTCAACGTACAGTATGCATAGGATCAACACGGGCAAAGTCAAAAATCATGTTCATCCTTGATATTTGAGTTTGAACAATTTAGCGCTCGTTTAATTCTAATTGTAACGTGCCAACTTTATAACATCCAAAGGCAACTCAGTATCAACCCAACTACCAAAAGATATAATAACTAGTAAAGCCACTTGATTTACCTCCATAAATAGACTCATGAGAAGGTGATGTCATATCAGTTGGCAATCTGTGCACTAACATCACATCAATTGTGCATATCCCAAAAATTACGCCGTACCATATTTTTCTTGATGATCACTTGGAGATTAGAACTGCACCTTTTTCTGCATGTAAACCCAGAAAAGAAGTAAAAAGAAATCAGTTGGAAGTCCCAGTTAAATCCTTTTAGATAGATAAAAGCTGCCAATATCTTAAAACCAGTCCATCACTTCTCCAGAACCCAGTTAAGCGCGGCATGCTTTGGACTATAGCATATCATCACAAGTGAAGTCAATCAATAGAAAACAGTACTACAATATTGCACGGAGTAATAAGGTGATCACAATAACATTTTGGATCTTGCTGATGAAAATGCCAACAAGTAAACCCCCTACCCCCCAACCAAACAAAAAAGAAAAAGGAGTAGTAGTTCAAGACAAACATATTACATAGTTTACATCAAATTACAGAAAAAATAAAGTCTTGTTGAATGTCAATACTATCAAATTCAGTCTTGTTGTGGTCCTTTTGAAGGTATGCAGCAAGTTTTGACCAGTAATTCCTAGATAACCATAACTGGCCGTCTAGCTTGATGCTCAGGACCACGCACGGAGTCATGGTTACTTGACTTTTCATCGTGTAATGACAGACAATCATGTATGATCCTATGGTTCTTGCTGCTCATGCTAGCATCAAAAGATGCCAGTCACCACCCCTCACCTGAACTTCGCCAATGAGGCAGAAAGTTGGTCAGACAAAGGTTACTTGGTCCCAGCTTTTAATCACAGAATGATTTAAGAATCTCCCTGCCTTTACTCATTCTAAGTATCTGTTCTTTGGCCATTGATATTTCAGAAGGCCAGAAGGATGCTGTTTACTGTCCCTTGTTCTATTTGTTCAATAGCAGGCATCACTCAGATGGAGCAACCAAACGTAAAAGAAAAGACATTGCCAAGTAATACTCAGGACCACAAAGTCCTTTCTAGAGCTGAAATAACCAGCTAGAATAAAAGGCAGAAAACATCTCAGCACAACAGAAATAATGCCTAAATAATATCATAGATATAAGTTAAACACAAATCTCAAGCTTGGAGAAAAGGCATGCATCTCCACAGAATCACATAAAGTATCAACATTTTGGAGGAAATAGATGTTCTAGAACTGCGCCAAACATTTACTGTTTTAGTTAAAAGTTGTATCAATTTCATCGATCTGTGAACTGCCAACTTTATTCAAGTTGTCTAGCAAACTAAATCCTTTGACTTTCACATTTTCAAGAGCGTGCTAAGCGGATGCTGAAATGCTTTGTAGCTGATTTATTAGATTTTGAGAGAGCATGGACGCTGTGTTCCTATGAAGAGAAGTCAAATCATGCACGTGGAAAACTGGAAATGTGGAAAATGAGGACTGAAATTGGGTGAAGAGGATCAGTGAAGAAGGAAACTAAAGTAGCACATCAGAATTTTACGATCATATGTGAACCTTAATTGCATGATGGGGCTTGATTTCAGCTCTCCTCTAGCAAGGAATGCTAATTGAGGTAGCAAATATTTCCATTATCGACATTTTCCTTCAAAAGCACCTTAAGACTGCCAGAAAAGTTTTGGATACGGGAAAACATATTTGCATCCCAATAGAAGAAGACACTGGCCATTCATCATTTATTTGCTTTCCTTTTCCAAATATTCTCTGGGCTTGAGACCAAGTTTGCTTGATAGACAAGAGCCACAATTTTCATAGTTTTACATCATCATTTTGTATAATTTTGATAGTTTCCTCATTTGCATAAAGAACGTAATATTTACTCAACAAAATAATGTTACTATGATCCACTTTTGCACCAAATTCTGGAAACTTGTTTCGTAGCAGTTTTATGCAAGTGTTAGGAGAGTTTTTTTATCATTTTTATGTTTGATACATCCTTTCCTTTCTTATCCTCTTTTATACTTTTCCCATATTGGTACTATTTGCTATACCTTTTGTATTAGGGAAAAAGTTACTCTGCGACATTGTATTGATGAGCTGCATTAGGATATCTTTAATCTCAGATGACAGCTTCATCACAACGACCTCGGATAAAAAGAAGAATAACAAATTCAAACCTGGATGAGGTGTACATTATCAAAGATCTATGTGCTGTATTCAGACATAAGATATTGGTTAATTCCAGGATTCAATATAATTAAGTCAATCAAACCAAAGACTCGATGGTGCAAGAACCTATGATGTCATGTATATTAACTGTCAATTGGCACAAACTTTAGTAAAAGCAGATGTCCGGGAAAGACTGAAGAATACTAACAAATGACCATATAGACAAAGCATGTATTGGTTGCAAAATCAAGACTGCACCCTTATAACTTTGTCATTACATAGATATCAGAAGATCTTTGTCTTAAAAAAATAACTGACAGCAAATAAGAGTACAATAAATCAGGACTTTGGTGTCAAAAAAAAAAACTAACCTTGGATGTCCAGTGTCTCCATGGGATCACATAATCCTTCTACTAAATTCACAGGCATCACTATAAGACCTCTGCTTTGCAACAATTCAGTAGCTGCTGAAGGATAAACATCAATGAACTTCCCCATTATCTCTTCCAGAGGCCCATTAAGCATCTGCTCTTGAACAAGATAATGTCCATGTCCCTGAGACAACCAAAGACATCTGATGTCAATGATGGGTGCATAATAGGGAATGCTTTTAGATAAAATGAAATTGTTCCATATATTTTAAGCAATCTGGTTTTTATAGTACCTCAAGGAAAATAAAAGAATTGGAAGTTGATTCACCACCTAGCCTGCTTCTGCACAGATCCTGCACAGTGAAATGCCCGGAAAATGAGTCCGTTTGAGAAAAAACAGTAAACTGAGGAAATCATATTCAACATCTTACAAACAACTTGGTTCAGACTTATAGCCATGATTACCAATTTTATATACATGTTACTAATGCAGGAAAAAGAGAGAGAATAAGCTGAAACAATAAAGTGAATCACCAAGTGAAAGGCTGTCATATGTGGTGTTTTGGATTAAACACATTATCTAGAAGAACATTTGTTTGACTTAAACACATAATCTAGAAGAACATTAGAAGGTCTAATCAGTCATAATATCCCAGCAAATGTAAGCAGGTATTTTGTTTCACCCATAAAATGTCATACACCAGCTTTTCTCCAAATATAAGCTAGTAGAGGGAATAGAAGTTTAACAGTTTAAGGAAATTCCTCTGATCCATTTTTAAATTTGAGTTAAAAGACGAAATTGAAAGGACATTATCACTAGGATAAAAATTCACCTTCACTTTATATTTCAGATACTGGACATGGTCAATGACTTCATCCAGCAAACCTGCTCTACCAACCTGCAAGCCACAACTTGTAAGTGGCTACCAATTCAGAAATTACCAAACTATTCCTTTACAATTTTCATTCATAACAATGGAGATTGGAGAGAGAATTGGTCTCCATGAAGCAGAACAATGTAGTCCATAAGTATCAGTAGGCAGATACCTCCTCCCAAGACAAAGTATGATAAATTGTCGGTCCATTAGAAAAATAAAGATCTGAAAATTTTGTCAACCTTGGTCTTTTAAATCCGGCATCTGTTAAAAAATCAGAAGTTACTCACATCTGCTGTTAAAAGTATTTATCTTAACAGCACTGGATATTTCAGTGGAAGGATTATGACTCCAGCAGCTTAGGGTCATCTATAAAAGTACTTATATTCACCTCTAACAAGGAAAAGCTATGAAAGAAAAAAACATTAGTTCTTGTTAAATATATATAACCATCTTACTTCTTTGGAATGAGGCACCAATTCCTGTAACGCATCTAGCCAATGTGATATTCTCAATCTGCGACACTGGAAAGAAGAATCAGAAAATCAGAAGCTGATCTGGGCCACAATCCCATTTTAAGTGGCAGGATGCATAAAGATCAATCAGTTCAAGTTTTAATATGTTTGTTTGATGTAAATTAACTCCATGAAAGTGATACAATTGATTGAAGCACTAATGCATACACGATCAGCAGCGTAGGCTTTCTCTCTTGATCTTTTTCTACGGGCTCCGGATGCGTATTTTGATTCAGCAGCACATGAACTTGAATAAGCTTGAAAAGCAGAGCTACAGTCTTCTGTCCAGCCTTGTTTCTGCAAGGCCAATTGCATGTGAGTTCCAGAAGAAACAAGTTGACAGCGCAATTTTTTGGTTTCTGTTTTTTTTTTTTTTTTTGTGTAGGAAAAATTTATAGCAATTCACCTGGACGCATGTGATGATAAAATTTCCTTCACTATGTGGCCTCAAATATTCTTCCTATTGGAGCAAAGTACATAAATTACAGCTCATATATGATTTACTTTCAGCATATATAAATATACACATAAGGAGCCAGTAAATAAATTAACTAAGATTTTTTTCTTTAAAACTACAACTTCTAAAATCCTCTTATTTCACAGTGGTACCAATTCCTCATTTGTAACCGAGCATTATGTATAGATGGTTATGCTGGCTTACCAAGTGAGAAGGATCTGCTAGTCTAGAACTAGGTACTTGTGAGGAAATGTCGTAAGACATTTGTTTCTGGATTTCAGTGTACCCCCTCTCAGCCAGAAAGTCAACATAATTTTGAGGTGTTTGTGGGCAATGCATCCATTCGGGAACAGGAACAGGTTCTGGATGGATCCAGTTACTTCCTGGGTTCATGATATAGTGCTGGCTTGCATCATAGTCGCCAAGTAAACCAGAAGCATTAGTTGCTATCCAATTAATACCCATTGGTAAAAACTGCAAATCATGTACGCAATTCTGTCCTTCCATGTCATCAGGCTCAGAACTGCCATGATAAATGTCAAACACAATATAACAGTTGGAATCTCTATCCATAAAACAGCAAGTTCATAAGCAAATCGCCAATTTCAGAAAATGAATTAAATTTTGAAGCAGATCACTAGGAGTCTGGCAAAATTCGAACCAAAAAAGAGAACAAAGTTGTCGCACAAACAGGGTGCGAGATGGTATGCAAACATTGAACTCGTACCCAGCTTTGACGGAATTGATTCTTTATGCGCGAATTGTACAACTACTCAGCATCGATTAGGGAAATTAAAATTGAGAATTAAATTAATTTACCATGATATGATGATAATAACCCATGAAACATAGCTAAAGAGATGGGTATTGACTCACTGACATTCCTTAGAAAGCAAATAACCGTGATCATGTCGCTCATACATGACATCCATTGCTTTGTACAGCAAAAGCCAAAAAACCAATCGAATGTCAACTGAAAGAAAATGATAATTATACAAAATCCATACAGTAAATATCCTCCTAATGTTCCCTTATTAAACAACCACAATAAATTTAGCTAAATCACCCATAGTCAGACCAAAATCAGCAATCAGTGCGTAAAAGCAGTTCATATATATGCGGAACTGCATTTCAACCTTCCACAATGAGTTTTCTTTCTTTTTCCCATAGTGATCCGCAGAATCATCCGTTTGCGTACTCCAATAAAAACTTATAAAAACAGAAAATGTGTGCGTGCCTGTTTATTACTACATATAATGTAAAAAAGCAAGGGGATAAACCGTATCCGAAATCCCCCAGCAACATCAAATATACGAATAAAAAACAGGAAAACACCATCCATCGAGTCAAACAAAGAAAAGATTGACTAAGCAGAGACAAGCGGATGTTAATCCGAATCCGCTAAAATTTTGATTTCATCCATATTGTATGCTAAGTAGGTAGAAAATCCGTGTCTTAGCCGGAGCAAATAAAACATAAGCGTAAATCAAGTTACACGGAAAGCAGCCTCGGTGAGGGGGAAACACTGGGAGAAATTCTTACAGGTTTTTCTCTTCGGATATTTGTTCAACAGAGGAGACGCTGTGAACGTGAGGAGAAAAAGGAAAAGAGTGTGTGTGTGTGTGTTGAGCTGTGAGATATGAGCTAACTAAAATGAGCAGGGGTGCGTACAGGTTTTAAGTGCATGGTACGTTTGTGCAATGAGTCGCCACTATTGCATTGCAGAGGGCGAACAGCAGCTGGTTTTCATGCTCTTCTTGTTGGATTTGAATGAATGGACAAAATTACCCCTTTCAACCCACACTTTGTATATTAATTATTTATTATAATGTCTTTTCTTAAGATTTTGCATAAATATACGTATATGTGGTTTGAAAAATTATATTTAACATTCATATATTTGGTTTTATCTAATAAATAAATTCATCCTGTAGTTTAAATTCTCCAAATTTGCTGATATTAGAAAAAAAAATAAAAATCCATTTGACTCCTAGTAACCTTATTACTAACTTAAAAGGTCAAGCAAATTTTTTTCTAATAAAATTATCATTATACATTTTCGCATGCTAATACATATGAGAATGTATATCTTATATTTTATATGGGTAGTTTGATCAGAAAAAATTAGTTGAACCTGCACTAAATTAGTACTAAGTTTATTGAAGATAAATATTAATTTTTATTTTTTTTCCTTAATATTAATAAATTCGGTGAAAATTGATTATATTAAGTTTTCGGTTCAAAGGCTGAACACATATGGGCTTCGTATGGGCCGAAAAGAAATGTCATTCAAAATTAGTCACTTGGGCCTAATAGCCCATTTCCAGTTCACTGTTGTTTTTTCCGAAGTAGCCCTTTGCCAATTCACATAAACTTATATTTGGGAAAAAAACGGAGTTTAAAGATTCATTTAAATTGATATAATTATTTTTATATAAATATAATGATAATTTATTTATAAAGTGATTTCGTTTTGTTCGACCCATAAATATTTTTGAAATTTTCGCAAGTGAAGTCAGTTTACTTTATAAGTTGCGGTGTGATTATTTTTTCGTTTTAATATTAAAAAGTGATACAATTTTTTTAATTTAAAGTATAATCTCATTAAAGAATTTAGTGGAAAAGAGTTGCAATAGAAAAGAAAATTGTGCACCACAATTCACCAATTTTGGGATAATTTGCGTCATAAAATCTTTATTATATTATTAAAGAAAAAAGGAGACAATGTGTTGTTTTGGGATCAAATGGCTCAAAAAGCATATTCCTAGTTCTTTCTCCATCTTGCTATTAAGGCCGTGTTTGGTATTAGCCCCCCTCAGGACTTGCAAGATTTCCTTCCTACCGGAGATTCAACAGATTTTCCCAGCTTCCCATATCTCTCTAAAAGCTCAACAAGCAGAAACCGAAACATACCCTTGAGAAGGGAGGAAACTTATAGCCACCCGAGCAATCATGGCGACTCCTGAAATTTTACAGACAGAGCAAGATCTTCTTATGTACGCCACCCTCTTCGAGAATTCCAAAGGTTCGATTTTTACCATGGGTTTCTTGTCTTTCCGCTGATTTGTTGGTTTAATCTCAGGAAAAATCCTGTTGGGCCGTGTTTGTTTCTTTTTCTTTTTACTAAAGGCGGTGGCTTTTGTGTCCAATATGGTTTGCAGATGGGAATGTGAAATCTCGGGGGATGGAAATTGAGAAGAAGATCGAGTTTCTTGAGGGCTTGGCTGGAAGAGTAATTTCTCATGTCTCTTTTATTGAAAGAGATGAATTATTTAGCATCCCTCTTTGATGAAGTCTTGATCTTGACTAATTGAACTTGCTCCAGCTCTGAAATGGTCAAATCTTGCTAACATTGAATGAATATTCAGATTTTGATTCAATGAAGCGTGTTCTTGCACTAGTTTCTTGTTAAGGTTCATTTTTCGATTTCAACGTTAGTGAGTTGAATTAAAAAGTGGAGTATAATGAATCATTAATAGAGCAAATTGGATCTTATTCTTGTTGTAGTTTAGCTCTTTAGAGGGTAGTAAGCAAACTTTAGTACCTTGTAATATCAAAGGTGGCTGTGAAAATTTTTAAAGTAGAAGATACTTACAATCGCAGCAATCGATGTTTCTGGTATGTTACGTCACATGCCCAAGAGCACTTGGATGTAATGTTTTGCAACTAGTGGGCTGATGCTCAATCCTCGCTGTAGGTTAGCAACAGAAGATCGCGGAGATGGTTAAATGATCGTTTGCTGATGGAGCTTGTTCCTCGTTTGAATGCTGACGAAATTAGAGGATTGTTTGCTCCACCACCTTGGGGTAAGTTTGTTCTTGGAAAAAAGTTGTAAACTGCCTTTAAAATCAAACACCGTCTAAGTTGATAAGCATCTTTATCTCCGTATATCATTAGGTTGTTAAAGATAACAGAAATGCTTAAGTTCTACATGATTGAAATTCATGCCATGACGATGTGGTCATAGAGGATTTCTTTGTTTGTGTGCCTTTGAAATGGTGCCCACTTCACGCATTTACCCTGGGCAAATGAATGTCCAAGCATCCCAGATGCTTGGTATATGCTAAATTTGATGATTTCAATCATTTGATTTTGCAGGTGATGATGTGCCTCCTTCACCGTTTTGCATGACAAATGTGGGGGAGTGGGATAATTTCAGAAATATAGACATGGATAAGGAGGTTCTCTGCTTTTATTTACATTATCAAATGGGATGCATTTGTTATATATTGAAAAAGAAAGAGAGCCTAATTTTGGCCAGTTTTAAGCTCTTTCTATCTGCAATGTATGTGTCCCACATCGGGAATTTTAAAAGTCATGATTTGTTATTTGCTGAGCATGAGATAGAGAAATCGAGTGTTCTATTTGTTGTTTTGATTTCTGTCATTATGCTGTGCTTCTCTGTCCGAATCGTGACATATTGCTTTTAGTATCCGACTATTATCCTCTACATGCTCCAACTCTTTGTGATTTCCTGCTCTGGTAGGCATCTATCATGAAATCCCTTGAAAGCTCGTCGGCAAAGCGGAGAGACCGGCTAGATGCTGACAAAGTCGCTACACTTACTGCTTGGCACCGGGTAGATAGTAGAACTAGAGAGGCACTTCGTCGATGCTATCTTTCAGACTTGATCAATGGATACGAGGTATTTGAGATTTGCTTGATAAAATCATATATTCACTTCCTATTATTTAACCAGAGAGTACTTTTTACACCAAAAAATTTGGACTAGGGTCGTATTTATCATAGCGTAATTGCACATGCAGAAGTTGATGATTTTACCTTCAACTTCTCCTACTTATTTTCATGGAATCTTTACTACAATTCAAATATGCATATAAATACTGTTCTTCTGTTCAAATAAAATATAGTACTTAGTCTCGTATTTCAGCAGCCGATCTTTTATACTACTCCATGACATCTCATATTCTCACAGCGGTAATTTTATCCTACTTAGCCTCATATTTCCTTATGCCCTTCAGGCAGATGAACTAACCATCCATCAAGCTTTTATCATATTTATGGATTTTTCTTTTCCTGGCTTATGAATTCTATTCCCTCCACCTGCTGCAACTAATTGCAATAATCGCTTTCAGGAATGCATCCGAGCTTTTGTCAAGGACAGCGGCAACAGAGATGTTCTGGTGCTACACGTTCAAGATCCTTTCCATCGCCTACTACTACACGGTGTTTGCGAAGTACATCTTTCGATTTTATTTTCACTTTCATTGATTTCCACGCCCGCATTTCCAATGTATAACTCTCTGTATATCTAGAATCTTGGCTGCGGATATGATTTTATGTCAAATTATCTTGAATCTTGCAAAGTCGTGTAATTAGAGTGAAATTTCTCGAAACCAAGATTTGTTCCCGTTTTTCTGACATAATTGCCTTTGGACAGTTCTATAATTTGGTGTCGACCACAGTTACAGAGACGCAAGGCAGTGAGTCCTCAAAGATGACAAGGATAAAGAAGAAACAGTCGGTTTCCGCAGATCTCCCCAACATCACGCTCTCCAACTTCCTGAAGATGGCAAAAGAAGGGTTCTGGTGACTGATGCTGCCATTGTTTCCTTCAATCATCTGTACTATAAAACCAACAAACCAATCAACCAACCTGTGCTATTTTTACATTTGATTAGGTTTTACTAGGATGTAATGACTCGTTACTCCCATCATTTAATCACTCTAATAATTGCTCAGTGACCAAGAATTCCTTGTAATCCTAGTGTAATTCAGGTTATGTGTCTGTAAAAATTGTTGGATTTCAGGGTCTTGTTGTATCTTATATCATAAGGTTGAGACATCTTTGGTGCATGGAACAATGTGTAGTTCTCTTAACCAAGCTTTGATTAGTAATTAACTACAAATTATGTTGGGTAATTCACTTTAATGAAGACTAGAGATCGAGATCCTATAACCAAATATCTTTTGTCGAAGGCAAAAACTGGATTGGATTTTTTATTGTAAATTTCATTTCATTTTATAGTACATCCGAAATATTATTTCATGCGTATAAGAATGTCATTATGTATTTTATTTTAAAAACAAAATATATACATGTGTGTGCGTCGAATGGAGATCTCAGGGGGTGAAGAGAAGTTATCTTTGTGGTACGTATTGTTAGTTTTGTCTGTGTTCAATACGTCGGACGAGGTGAAATCTATCCATAATATAGGGCAACCTTGTCTGTCTGCCTTTCGAAAGATCAATCACACTATAATTCTTACACAGATATGGGCAGAAAGCTTGTGAAATACTCCACTCGTGATGGCGATGAGGTCATCTTCCTGTTTCTTTTAGCTAAATCAATCTCGAATACTGTTATATAAATATAATAAATACAGTAAAACCTTTATAAATTAATAAACTCTCTAAAATAATAAAATCTTCCGGTCCTGACTTGAGCCTTTGTAAAAAATCATCAAATTCGATAAGATAATAAAATAATAATTTTTTGGAAAATTCCTTTATAAATATTAGGTCCCATTAAAACTCTAAATTAATAATTCATAAATATTACAATTATAAATATTAAGGTAATTTACTAAAATATGAAGTCTGTAATGCTTTACGCATTTAATCATTCATGGATGATTTTGCTATGCCTTTTAGATGATGAGACATGGTTGGGTGTTATAAATTATTTTATTATCCTATAGAGATTTATGTAATATATGTTTCATTCATCATGCATGAATATATTTAATTGGTTATAATAGTTATTTAAGTGCAACGAATTACTGTAAACATGTATATAAGTAATTTCAATGAATTGATACATGTGTCTATGAATATAATAGTTAATTGTATATAGTAAATTGATATTATACATGAATATATTTAATTAGTTATAAAAAATTGATTGATGCATGAATATAATCAATGAAGCATATATGAATTCATTTATTTTCAATACATATGTACTAAATTTGCTGAATTTAAAAGGTCTCTCTTTTAATTAATAAAATATTAATTTATCGATAAATTAATATCTCTCTAAATTAATAAAATTTCATGGTTCCAAGGTTATTAATTTATAGAGATTTTATTGTACGTTACTCATCATAACATGACAATTTATATATAAATTGTTAGTGATTTGGATGAGAAGAATCAAAGAGTGTTGATCCGGGGAAAAGCTGTTTCTGTGATGGAAGGCTCATTCCTCCTTTAAATTTATAGATATTTTTTAAGTTACTATTTTTTTTTTTAAAAAAAATATGACCCTTGAAATAATTGGATTTAATTTTTTTTTTTTTATCTATCCGAATTAAAACAATAGAATAAAAATTTGTAAGGTGAGTGCCACAAATCACGGGTATGGACTCTACTTATAGGTCAATGGGGTGCAAACTTCAAAAGTTAGCTGCAACATATGATACACCATTTTAAAAATACGTGTGTTAGCCAACTAAAAAATAATAGTTTGAGATTTAGACTTATTTGGACAACGATATAACCGTTTGAGTGAGTTATTCTCAATCAACTCAAGTTCTGCAAAATTAGGTCAAGCCGCTGCCGATTCAGTCTGAGTTTGTTTTAGATTTTTTAGTATGATATGCCTCAAGATGCTGGGAGTATGTATGCCGTGAGTCCTTATTTTTTTGATCAATCATCCTATTATATTGAATTTATTTTTGGGCGAATCAAGTTAATGGAAGTACGAAAATAATGGTACAATATCTTGTTGATGGGCCATTAAGCTCAATCCTGTTGGACTGCTCGTTGGGGACCTACTGTCTTTGCTTTGGGTTTTGAGAAAAGTGATTAAGGGGTATAAACTAAATTTGATTGGCAAATATTTCAGACAACTATATATTTATTTATTAAAAAAAAATCGTGTTTATTGATAATCTACTTTGGGCCGAAGGTGAACTGGCATATTCTGGCCCATATCCATTTACCTCCAACTCTGAGGCCTGGGCCAAAGCCCAATACCCAAAATATCCAAATTACGGCCCGGGGACCCTCATCTCCACATTTGAAATTCTTAACCAATCATTGCAATTTGAGGCGGCGACGACTATCCGCCAAAACGGGTCAAACAAGCAAGTTGGAGGCAGGTAGCAATTTTCCAGTACTTCTCTGCATAATCTTATTTGATAATCGGATTCTTCGTTTACGAAAATGGGCAGTAGCTGATTGTTGAAAGTCGGGGAAGTTATCATCAGTAGTCTTGCTGTTGTTGATTTCCTCTGCGCAGTTCACCATGGCCAAGAAACCCGTCAGATACTGCGTCGTGAGTGGATTTTTATTTGTTTCTGCTCATCCACACGCAATAGCATGTTTGATTTTGTAATGGGTTTGATCTGTAAATGGAATAAACTCAGGTTGATGCATTTACTGACTCGGCGTACAAGGGGAACCCGGCGGCGGTGTGCCTGCTGGAGGAGGAGCGAGACGAGGAGTGGATGCAATTGGTGGCGCGTGAGTTCAATATATCGGAAACTTGCTACTTGACTCGGTTGTCCGACTCGGCTGAGTCCCTGACCGGTTCTGTCCCCAGGTTCCGACTTCGCTGGTTTACTCCTGTAGCTGAGGTACACTCTTAACTATTTCACTTCATTCTTCCAGATTGAGCATATCGTGATGGTCATTTGACAATTCAATACTTTATTATAATTTAATTCTATTTTTATAGCTTTTGATGAGGTATAGTGCATTGAGAATGGGTTTATGTGAATTACTCTTGATAGCCCATATACTGGTGATCAAATGATGTTGGGCCAGTTCAGTTTTGCTCACTCTCTTTACCTATTGAAGACATTCTTGATCTGGTTTTTTAGTTGGTTAAAAATGCTCCAAAGCTGATGTCAATTGTCAAGAACCACACACGACCCTGTCTTGGATTCAGTTTAAGTTTCCTTAAATGGTGGGTTGATGTTCAATTATATTGTACCGGAAAATGACAATTTTCAGTTCCAATGTCTGAATTCTTTTGTTTTGATTGCATGCTAGAAACTAGTTTAAACTATGGGTGCCTGTTTCCTCTGGTAATTCTTCATGTTTGATTAAAAATGTCAATGCAAGCAGATGGATGAGTTTGATGTTCATTTGTAGGTCAAACTTTGTGGACATGCAACTTTAGCTGCATCTCACTTTCTCTTCGCGTATAATTTGGTGAAATCTGATACAATTGAGTTCCTGACACTCTCGGGGATTCTGACGGCGAAAAGGGTACCTGAGACCAAAGTGTTAGATTTGCCCAACTCGCTGAATGGTAACGCACCTGACAGCTTCCTCATTGAACTGGATTTTCCAGTTGTTCCAGTAACACAGTACAATGGCCCTGGAGATGTTTCAGCTATTTCTAAAAGTTTGGGCGGTGCTTCTGTAAATGAGATCACGACTACAGACGGCGATCTCATTGTGCGTATTCCACTTTGTTGTTACATTGATGTTCTCGTTCTTGCAACAATAGCTAATTTATGCTACTTATTTGTAAGAGCTACTTAGTATGGAAGTGGATCTTCTTTTATATTAAAAGTTAACTTGCTCAATGAAGGTCTACGTTCTTGCACTACAGAGGTGAAAAAACTTTTTTGGCAAAAAGTGATATGCATATGCTATGATTTGGGCAGGTTATGCTGCCATCTGGGGAGGCAGTTGCCGAATTTGAGCCCAATTTTGATGAGATACAAAAGTGTCCTGGCAGAGGAATTATCATTACTGGACTTGCTCCTGCGGGCTCAGGATTTGATTTTTTCAGTCGTTTTTTCTGCCCAAAACTGGGGATTAACGAGGTAATATGCTGTAATCTTTTGAAAATATCTTATCTCCTTCCATGTACATTGAGTATGAACGCCCAAAATAAAGCACAATACAATGATATAGATATTTGAACTGTCTCGAGTCCATGATGTTACTCTTGTTAACCTGACCCTGAGGGCTGCAATTTCATATGTACAGACTACAATAATAATTCAGGAATAATATGCCACCATTTTTGCATGTTTAGGATCCTGTATGCGGAAGTGCACATTGTGCCTTAGCGCCCTACTGGAGCAAGAAGCTCGGGAAATCTGACTTTATCGCATATCAAGTAAACACATTCTCTCTGTGACTACACATTCTTGCACATTCAGATTTGATGTGCTAAAGCTGCTTATTTCATGCATTCGAATTAGGCATCGCCGAGAAGTGGCGTGCTACATCTGCATCTTGACGAGAAGAATCAAAGAGTGTTGCTTCGAGGCACAGCAGTGGCGGTGATGGAGGGTTCTCTTCTGGTGTAAATCAAAGAGAACTTTCAAGTGGATGAACTGCTTCAAATGTCTAATGACATAACATGATTTCTGAATAATGGTTTTTATGCAATTCCATGCAATGTACTGTACAATTTGGCTTATATATGCACAGCTTTGGATGACATGTATTGGCATTTCGAGGTTTTTATATGAAAATTTGGCAAGCAAGCACATTCGTTGTCTTGGCAACCTCATCAAAATAAGATAGGGGATTTTATGCAATTTACCAATTTCAAGGGGCACTTTGTTATTTCTCATTGTTCAGGGTGACAAGTGCAAATTACTGTAGAAGAATACTTTTAACTAAGGATAAAATACAGGGAGTTTTCCTTAAGTTTGTTATAATTGCAAATATTTTATATCGATATTTGAAAAATTATAAATATCTCTTTAAAATTAATAATCGTTTAACAAATATATCTCATGACTATCGATTGTACGGGATATTAATAAATAATCGTTAATTTTAAAAGAGCATTCGTATTATAATAAAATTTAAAGAGAGCCCAATATAATTTATTTTTTACGGTAAACAAGTTCAACCTAATGCAAATCATAGCACTTGTGACTTTTCTATCAATTTTGTAGAAAAAGGCAGAGGATGGGTGACGAAGAAAGCCCGATCCTTGTTTGTAAACGACAACTTAAAAGATTGTATGAAGCCCGGTCCTTCCATGTAAACAACACCTAAAAAGATTGCTCTAACATACAAATGAGTATTCTTTGATGAATTATGCTGAAAGGACATGACATGCAAATTCAAATTCAAAGAGAAGAAGACATAGATATCATCAGATAAATTCAATCCCAAGCAATAGGAAAAATTATTTTTAAATATTAATGACAATTATAATAGCTATCAAAACCCGTTTATTTTGTATTGTGGAATAAATAGGCTATAGATTAAATCAAAATTAAAATGTGTAATATAGAAATCCGGAATTAGTTGTAGTTAGTTTACTTAGATTGACTATGTTGATTATATAAAAATTAATCATGTATTTACTGTGTCACAAAATAATGATACACATGTAAAATGATCTAACTACAAATATGACTTTAGCTCATTAATGCACATGAAGGGAATTGATAATTTGCCATGCTAAAATCCGGACAAAATAGACATTTTGAGTTTTTGTCCAATTAGATTCCCATAGTTGATAACTCCACCGATTTAACTTAGTAGATTGAATTGTTCAACCTAAACAATAATTAGATGGGAGCTTACAGATACTTAACACGACTTTATTTATCAGCATGAATTTAGGATGTCACAATCATTACAAACGCTTTGCTTCTCACCTATCTCAAGTTATTGTTGGTTGTAAAATTAAAGTTAGCGCACATCGTACCATGTACTAAAAGGGAAGAACTAAACCCTAGCCTGTTGGACTGCAGATCAAATTGTAACAAGTTATCGTCCATTTGGTGCCCTCCAATCACGATCGACGATCTTGGGTTAGGCCCACCATCCAAAAATCCCAAACAGTAGAGATCCACACCATCACGAAAGATTCTGAACATTGAATTCCACCCAAAAATTCTCCAAATCACATCATCATCTTGCAGCACAAAATCCACGGTGGGAACTGCCGGTCCTATGCGCGTACTCATAACCTCATCCGCATTGTAGCAAACGTTGAATGGCTTTACAGGTTGTGTTATAGTGAGATTGAGCGCAGCTGATTCATTGACAAACGCCTCAGTCAATGCCCGGTAAATTGTAGAGTGCAGCGAGGTGTATGGAGTTACCGTGCTCAACTTGGTCCCACCAAATCCCTTCTCATCAATGCTCAGAAGCGTCTGATTGAACTTCACGGCCTTCCCGTTGACTTTTATTGCCGTCAAACCAATAAAATACTCGTTCGAGGGGTTGGAGTAATTTATTACCGTGCTCCCACTACCAGCTGGATCCGACAGGAGTGGGGTGTAATTAAGGAATTTTGAGAGGTCAATTTCGGGAAGAAAGTAATACGGGCCACCTGAACCGAAAAACGCCACCCCAGGAGCCGAGGGTGAACCGGACAAGCAAAGCGCAAACACCAAGTTCTCAGAGGAAAAACTGCTGACTTGCGCCGGGATCGACAAATTAGACCGGCCCAGACCGGCTAAACCGGCAGCACCCTTAACAAGGCCTTTGCGTAAAGACCTTTTGCCACATGCAAATATGAACCCCGGAATCTCACCAAGTTGACCCGGATTCCGGCCGTCGGTTACGGGCATAGAAAGCGAGTCACTGGAACAAACCGGACCGGGAGAAGCAGACCTAAGTTTGCATGAAGTGGAGCCGAAGGAGCTGTAATGGCTGTGACTACAGTAGACTAAAGTACTGAAGGAAGCGCTGATGTCAAGAAGTAAATTTGCGGGCTGTGGAGGGGTTTTTAGGTAAATTCTCAGCATGTACTTTTTACTGGGCAAGTCTGTCGTAATGGGTGCTAAGAAGGCTGGAAATGCAACTCCAAAGAAGAGAGAAAGAAGACAGAAGAGAACGAAAGTCGACATGTCTCGAATGATATTGCAGAAGAGTGTAAGGAGTTTGCATGAGGATAGATGTTAATAGCATGGAGCATGCATGCAATAAATGAAGACACGTGGATCATCCACACGTCAAGAAAGTATAAGTCGGTGTAATAGACTAGCGAATTGAATTTTCTATTATAAAATCTATTCTATTCTCTATTTCACTCAACATACACATCATATATATATATATACATAATTATCTTTAAAATAAATTACATGTCATCAGCTTTATGTACGTAATGTAACATGCATAAATTGAATGAAATAGAAGATAAATAGAGAGAGTATATCCGAGTGAGGTAAGCGGGTGATAAGAGGACGAAGGCGTGAGTTTGGGGTCTTGTTGGCTTGCGGGGAATCGCAACCTGCGAGGTTAGGACGATGATGATCCGATGAATGCCCGGTTGGTGTGGCTACTATTGGTTCATCGGGCTGTGGCAAATCTGATGGCATCATTGATTTTGGAAGTACATCCTTAAATTTGGGCTATTTTTCTTGCACGAATTAAGGATGACAGAATTTACTATATATTCTCCAAGGTACCACAAACATGTCAAGAATATTGTTATTTCATCCAAATATAAAGCCTTAAAATTATGATGTCGGGATTTATATAGCTAGTATCATGTGCTGAAACACCTAGGTTAAGGAATATTATTCGGTAAGCCTATGAAATAGGGTGTCAATGGTTATATCAGCGTGTTTGGTCCGACCAAAAAAGCTAGCTAGTGTAGAAACTGAATTATACTTAATTTGTATATACGCTGTTGATTATTATTATTATAGTGGTTCATTTTTTGGCTATTTATGTCACTATGATCTGTGGTATGAGCTCTGCTAATTTAATGCCAATTGTATGGTCCGACTTAACTATGATTTACCCGATTCAAATAAAAATGCAAGCAAACTAGAATATATATGTGTTTTAGATCAACTAGGATTTATTTACCCTCTCATCGGATTTATAGTCTATTTACACAAATTATTCGTATCTTTTGAAAAATTATACATACACCCACAAAAAATATCAATAATATTACACAAACTATTTTTTATTTTTTTTTTCTGTTATGGGTGATTTCTATAATATTTGTAAAAAATATGAATGATTTGTATAAATAAATTATAAATTATGGGTGTAAATATTCCAATAAAAAGATGTTGAAGGGCTTTTTAGTGTTTTATTTTTATTGGGCCGAACATCAATGATTCTTTTCAATGGTTTAATTTAAGGGGTTGATATCTTAGGATTAGGAGGGGCAGCCCATTGAGGAGTATTCGTGAGATGGAGGCCCAAAAGTTTTCAGGAGCGAAAATACGACGCCGTCGTGGTCGTCGGTAATTTAGTAGTTGGTCGCTGGAAGCCTAAAAGGCTAAAACCCTCTCCTCCTTCAGAAGGCTCTCCCTCGCGTTGTTTTGTTGTTGCTTGTACAAAACCCTAGCTCTCCTCTCGTCTGCCCCTCGCTCGCCAAAATGAAGCTCGTAAGGTTTGTCTTCTCTTCAGTACGTTCTTTTGATTCCGCTTCATTTTTATTCTAATATGTTTTGATGTGTCTTTTGATATTTTACTTTGATCAGGTTTTTGATGAAATTGAACAATGAGACTGTGTCGATTGAGCTCAAGAACGGCACCGTTGTACACGGCACCATTACAGGTTCTTCTCTTCCTCCAGACCTCGATTATCGATTATTGTTGTATCTTTCGGGGAATTTTATGTGCGATTGTGAGTTTTTTAACTGTCGTTATCGGCATTAGATGTGGAAATGGAGAGAAGAGGAATTGGTTGTGCACTGTGGTTGTTGTTGCAAATGAATATAGTAAGGGCAGTATTTTTTAATTGGAGCAAGTCAATAAAATTTGATGATTCAGAAATTCCTTCAAGTCCAGTTGGAACTAGAGTTGGGCGAATTCCTGCTTCATTGTGAGATCTTTGGTTGGTTCATGTTGATAAATGAATTCTGCAAGCTAGACAAGCATTTGTTCTGATTATGATTTTGCTTTCAAACAATATCACTATTGCTAGTTTCTAGTTTTTCCAGAAATATGTGTGGACTAGTTCGTTCATGGGAAAGATACTAGTGTTATGATTATGCTTTCAGACAACATAAGTATCGTTAGTTTCTAATTCTTATCTAAAGCACTTTCCCGTTTGCTGTACACAATGTTTCCTGTTGGACTAGGTTTTTTCTAGTAAGATGAGTCCAGGTTCTCATGGAAATTTCATTGTTGATCATAGCGAGATCAAACATAATTTTAATATAATTATTGGAGACATGATAAAACTGATCTTCCACCCTAAAGCAATTGGCTTATCTGGTTAAAAATATTGTAGACATAGTTATTAACGGCCCGCCATGGCGCACACATTGCGCAGGCTCAGAGCCATTTTGTAAAATGGCTCTGAGTTGCTTATGGCGATGCCATTATACATATAGCGCCTCAGGGATGGAGCCTAAAAAAAAGTGGACGAAGCCCAGTGTAAATTTATTAAAAATAAAATAAAAACAATCAAAATATCTTGCAAAAATGAGTGAAATTAGAGATTAGGGAAGATTTGGATTTGTGTTTGTTTTATAATGATTATGTAGGATTTGTTTAATCATCTTGCATGTTTTGAAGTTTTGAAATCCTATATTTTTCCTAAGACTTATTTATTTTGCAAATTTCTTTTATGGTATTATCATTAAAATTAGTTCTAGTGTTTATATTTACTTATTTATGCATTATTGATGTGAATATATATTGATGTATGAAATATATATTTATTCAGTACATGTATTCCGTACTATAAAAATGCTTGCGCCCTCGCCGTGCGCTATTAACAACTATGATTCTGGATATTTATTGCAGTCTGATTGTATTTCTGTTCCTTTTTATAGGTGTTGATATCAGCATGAACACGCATTTGAAGACTGTAAAGCTTATCTTGAAGGGAAAGAATCCAGTGACTATGGATCATTTGAGTGTAAGGGGTAATAATATTCGTTATTACATCCTTCCTGACAGCTTAAATCTTGAGACATTGCTGGTGGAAGAGACACCTAGAGTCAAGCCCAAGAAGCCAACTGCAGGTATGACCATAGTTGCTTCTAGGTTTGTTTATGATTCATGTTCATGTTCACCTCCCCTGGTGTCTGATGTTCTATCATCTACCTTTTCAGGGAGACCTCTGGGGCGTGGCAGGGGCCGTGGTCGTGGGCGTGGACGTGGTAGAGGCCGCTAGATTTTGCTGCAATCATATCATTTTTGTAGCATTTGTCATGTAAACATCTGTATTGAAGAATTGCATGTTCCTAGCTAGCAGTACGGGTACCTGAGTATTGATCCGTGGAATGTTTACAGGTAAAGATCATTGGAAGTTTAGTAACTTTTGTGAGGTTCCGCTCAATTCACACGGTCTATTTTGTACTTTTGCATGTCTTGTGGGTTCAATATATGATGATCTTATCACTATCTACATGCCATATCGACCTTAGAGGTGAACTTTTTTCCTTTAAAAACATTTCTTCGGATGACTCTAGTATGACCATGGCTGTTGAAACCTCATCATAATAGACAGCCAAGTTTAATTTTCCCTCGACGCCCCAAAGACAGGGCTGCATTTTGCCTAATAATTGCAGTGCTTGGTGAATTTCAGCATGCTGCTTCTTCAATTTCATACCTGAAAAGTTCTAATTAGATGATACAAGGGAGCAATCTCTATAAAAAGTTCAATTCCTTGTGGTATTCTGGTTTCCTGAAGGCACAACATGTCTAGCAAATATGTAAAGTTGCTTTGACATGAAATAAGGATTTGGTATGTGGCTCCATCATAGAGTCATATCCATGTTTTGTCACGGGGGGCAGCCTAGTCATTTTCTATGGTGTATTTGCTTATCGAATTGAAGATAGTATAGGCAAGTCATTAATGAGGGCTCTTTATCCTTCGGATAAGGCTTGTTTCTCTATATGATTTTCTGCGAATTTTTAGCTTTCTTTCCTTTTCCTTTTAAAATCCCAAAAATAATTAATCAGAAGTTGCTTGTTTTATTAACTTGAAACTTACATCGAGTTTCACGAAACCATTCTCCCCAGAAGATGATATATGGATCGAAGCAATTTATTCAACTCCTCATTTCGATACATCAGCAAAACCTGAGTAATAATTGAAAAATATTTATTTTTTCAAGATACTGAGATAGTTACAGAAGATGAAAGTAAAGACAACATCCTCAAAACTAAATTATATATATATAATTATATATTATATCAATTCAATTTATATATGAATATATTAAAATAATTGATAATAAATTATAATATTTTTAATTTAATTAATATATCGATATAACTATAAATAAATTAAAAAAAATTCACATGAAAATAAAATATCGCATGGTGGATAGTAACCCATTTTAATTTCTTTTCTCTTCTCATTTTAGTGTTGTTTAAAAATTCAACTGAAGTTTATTATTTGCGAATATACGATTAAATCGTCATCGTAAAAATCGTCTGTGGGGTCCACCAGATTTTGATCTAGAAGCCTTACGTGTCGGGATAAGAGTCCATCTTTTAAAAAACGAAAATTTTTATTTTGACAGTTCGCACGACGCCACGAGAAGGGCGAGAGCTCTGCAACTATCCGAACAATTAATTCGAGCCCCGACAAAGCAAAAGATCTTTCGCACAAACATTACACGATATTTATAGAGTGACCCTCTTTCTCTCCAATTTCTGTACATCGCCTTTCTCCAATTCTCTTATATTTCTCGTTATAAGTCGGTGGCCAAGGCATAGAGGGGTCACTCCTTGAATCTGTTTCTGCACTCTGTGAGGTATTTTTCGTTTCTTTGACCCACATTTTTCTGGGTTTTGCTTATTTTCTCTAATTGTTGTTTGTTTATGCATTTCTTGTTTATGGGTTTTGTTGTATGCTTGGTTATTGACTGTAGTGATAAGCTTCTGTTTATCTGGCATTTTGCAAATTTAGTTGTATACATGTATCGATTTTGTGTGTGAGAAGAGTGTTTTGCCAGCTGAGTGAAATTCCTGGTCGATTTTGTGGTTCTTGGGTTTGTTTGTTGGTTTTTCTACTATGGCAACCTGCAGATATATTGTGTGTTTTTTGCAGAAAAGAGAAGGAAGTATGAACAGATATGTGATGTGGCTATTTTAGTTGCCTAGCTATCCGAATTGGCAAGATTTTGTTCTGGTAGATGGCTAGCTTTGTGGTCGAATAGTGAAATTACTTTTTCTAGAATATGGAACTAAACCATTCATGTGTACTGTATTTAGCAAAATTAGTTTCAGAACCTGCCCGAAATACGGCTCCTAGGTGAAGCCATAGATTAAGGCATTGCAGCAGAGAAATTCACAAAATTTTGCTGCTCATTTCATACCTATTTGTGGGTATATCATTCAAAATTAGTTCGTAATTTTAGTTGTTGGTACGCTCTTCTCTTCTTGGTGTCTGAAGTATCCATGTGTTCAGATTGTTACTCCCTGTGGAGGGCAAAAGAGATATTTAACTCGCTAACTCTACACAAACCATAGAAAGCTTAATATATTTGGGAGAGAAAGGACCATTCTTGCTTGGTCAATTTCACATAAATTTTACTCTTTCTGGTGACTTTCACTGTTAGAAGCCTACAGATAATATTTTCCCCTTCCTTTCATTAGTCATATGATTTTATGATCAAGTATTTGTTCCTTGATATGCCTCTTACATTTCATAATTGAATCTAGGTATTCACTGTGCAGAATTACTAAAAGCAGCTTTTCTTTGTCCTGGATTAATCAGTTTCTTTTTTGTTAGTAACATAAACATGAGGCTTCTATGGCGAAACTCCAACCAAGACATACTCTTTTTGGATCTTCTGGAGGTTGCAATTGATATTTAGTTTGACTTTATGTATGATTATAACTTAAAGGCATCTGAACACGACTATAGCATATATCACCAATAACCAAGCAAAGTGCATGTAGATCCGCCTGTTGTTGAGTTGGCAATCATCAGTAGGTTATACATTTTGACCTATGAGCTCTTTATCTGTTGGAATATTCATGTGCATAGGAATCCGAGTATGTGCCGAGTCTGAATAGATGATAGATCATGTACTGTTGTTAAATATTTCTCCCAGGAAACAATTTCATCACACCTTGTGATGATTGCTCTAATATGTTAACTGAATTAAGTTGATGAATTTGGTATCAAACATTGGTTGGCAGGCTATGGTTAGTGTGACTACCGATAGACCTGAAGCAAGGAATGGTTACATTTCGTGCTCTAAGACATATTGTAGCAGAGATTGTAACCCACTTGAACATGGCAGTAGGAGAACTTTTGATGCTAAAACATTGAGTTCAACTTTTTTAGAACTTTTAATTGTTTCACTTCTTTGACAACGTAAAGAAGTTGAACAGAAGTTCTAATATTTCCTCTTTGCATGTGTTTCTAGCAAGCTTAACTAAGTGTTGTTAGAAAATGCTGATGATTCATATATATTAAACTCAGAAGTGGTCAATATATGAGAGCAGATGTAGTACTCGTCGGTATTTGAGTATATAACTAGGGAAGCTGGAGAAAGGTGGTAGAGTTACCTTGCTAGCCTTCCATGTGTATAACCTGGCTTGGTTGTCTGATCATTTACATAAAAGCTTGATGTGGCTATGGGGTTCTCAAAGATGGACAGAGGCTGAAATACATGGACTACTAACTTAAATAATAGAACATTAGTGTTGAACTGTTGATTGAGGATTTGATACTATTGAAGATGTAACATGTAAAATTCACAGCTTCAAGTATTGTTGTCTTCACTTTCATCGCAGGTTCTTATCTCCCTGAATAAATTACTTTCCGCTTGCAGATGGTAAGAGGACCTTAACAATGTCAGTCTCATCAGTTGAAAGTATGGCGTCTCTAAGCAGTGATCTTTGCTACGATATACTTAAGCGTCTGGATGGTGCTACATTGGCCAGTGCTGCATGCACTTGTGCAGCATTCTGTTCTATTTCAAGAGAAGAGAGGCTGTGGGAAAATGTTTGTTCTTCTATGTGGCCTTCAACTAATAGGGATGATGTCAAAAACTTGATCTCTTCATTAGGTGGGTTCAAAAAATTTTACGCTGATTGCTTTCCGCTCATAGTAAATAAGGAGGTTCCTGAATTTCACTGGAACGACTATTATGAGTATCCTCAAGAATGGACTGAAGCTGAATATTACGGCGATGAGGATGAGGCCGAAAGTATTTCACCATCAGATTTTGTGTCTATTGTGGATATCAGATATAAAGATAAAACAATCTGTTCAAGAGTTCTCTGGGGTATCCCCAATGCAAATAGCTTTAATGGTTGGTTTTACAATTGCCCTTTTCGGGTTGATCTTCTTGCATATTCGGCTATCAATGATGACCAAACAGATGAAGTTACGGTTTCACTATCCGATGGGCTGCCTCCAATTTGGTCCATGGAACGAGAGAGGAAAGACGGAAAGGTCTGGCAAGAGCTCCGCGATGGCATCAGGCTTAGCTGGATTCTTGTTAACAAAAAAACAAAGAAAGCTGCTAATCTTTCCAGTTGGAGCCCTATTGGAGGACAGAGACATTGGCCCACAGAGAACGACTTCTTGTTACGTTTTGGTTCTGTGCTTCCCGCCAAAGATATTCTTCCATGTCAAGTGGTGGAGTGCATTCTTATCATGAAGTTCAGAGTGGCTCGTATCGAGGATGAAGAAACCCATACTACTCTCAAGTTGACGGAACTGAGCATGCAACTGGGAGACATGGAAGGTTCTCACGTTAACGGTAGAAACAGCCTGCTCGTTCTGAGAGAAGCACTTAGCTGTCCAAGAAGCAAGAATTATAGTGAGGCCCTCGAGTCTTGTCAACTGTACTCAAAAGTTCAGAGCGAGCTCAAGGAGGAGAAGATGAGATACGAGAACAGGTTAGATACACTCTGGATTCTAGGAAGTATTGCAGCTTGCGTGACTTTTTGTCTGTACTGTCTGTGAAACGGAAGTTTGTTCATTATAAGTTGTCTGTCACTCAGTTTTGTTTGCACATATGGTAGTAGCTTGTAGCTGAATTTCCTAAGTATGCCGTGATAATTTTGCTTTACTTGTGTGTTAAAGGAAATGATGTACACTGTTGAGACCCACTCTTTATTGCTAAGAGTAAAATAGATGTCGAAATAAAGGTTCGACATCTTTATGAGTACGTTACTTCCCTGAATCCCCTTGAATCCAAGATACTCTTGTTTGTGATTTGTGATTGATAAAAATGTCGACTAACGGAGCAATTGTTCACTTGCAATAATAATGTCGTCGCCATCATCATCATCATCCCAAGATTTTATTACAAGTTTCAGCTTTCAGTTTGAGACTAATGCTAAGTCTTAGTGCATGGATTCTGGGATAGATCATTACAATCAGGTCTGCACTTTGGTGGAGAAGTGGAATGCTTTACTCATTTTGATGTTACATGATTTGGTTGGTGGAATAGCAAAATGTGGTGTTGTCCAATATATGTCATTATTGTCTCCACAAAGTCAAAAATCTCTGCCTTGGGAGGTTAGTTACCTGGCACCACATGTTTCATATATGTATATATGCCACTGTGTGGGGGGGGGGGGGGGGGGGGGTAACAGGAGATGTTTATAACATAGAATTCAAATCCCACTTATGAGCAAAGTGGGATGACTTTGGACTCAGTTGAGGTTTATCATAATTATAGATTTTTTTTATTTGGAAAATTAAATAATTTCTTAAATTTGTTGAATATTTTCTCGTGATAATTTATGTATTTGTTAGACGATTGTTAATTTTAAAAATGTATATTGATTTTTTAAATAATAAAAAATGTTTGTAATTATAATAATTTATTTTAGAGCGTGTTATAATTTATCTAAATTAAAAATCAATGTATCTAATAATATATTCACTTGTTGGTGTTCTCTTCTTAGAGATCAATCAAGTAATTATTACTGGAGCATCTTGGAATAAATCAAAGATGAGGATTGAGGAGGGGTCTATATCCATTTTTCTAAATATATAAAGCATGTGATTCTTGGGCTCTTTCGGGTCACTTTCGAGTCAAATTGAATTTCAATTCTCTCTAGTGCGAGATTTATTTAATATTATCAACAATTAATTTACATTCAGTACAAAAAAGAATAAAGAATTATCTATACATGTTTATATCCGAGTCCTAAATCTTGTCGAACGATTTAAGTTATTTAAGTTTGATTTGCTATGCTATAAAATAAATGGATAGTTATATTTATACTTTCTAACATATAATTTATTCAGATAAATTAATTTCATTTTTTGCATAATTATAAAAATTATTCATGACAAAGTGTAGGAATAATTTGTAAAGATATTGATGTTTTTGGCAACGTATTTGTAATTATCTAAAACTCAAAATAATTTATATAAATGGTATTAATATTTTTAATAAATGTATATATAATTATTCAAAAGATAAAAATGATAAATAAACCCCGTGTAATTATCCCTCAAACAGATCATACTCGACAAGCTTTTAAGGCATCAATCAACTCCAAAGAATAGAATAATGTAGTCCAAATCTTACATGGAATTATCTTCTTGTTCATTGCATGAGGCTCTACCACGAAACAATGCCCCACAGCTTCCCTGGATTCTCTCCTACTTTCTTGCCCACATTTCTTGGAGTTAAAATCTGTGTTTCAACTAGTTTTCTTTCACTCTCACCATTCGATTCCCACTCCTCGATAACAGGAAAATCCATCCGTTCCAATTGGTCGGAAAGGTTTACCACTCAGACACCCAAGAATCAAGAAAAAGATTTACAGCGCTCCAAGATCTAACATTTACATATTATTCAAAGAAAAAAAAAATACATATTACTCGCAGTCATTGTTTGACCCCACGAGAATTTCTGCATGAATAATGGAAAATAGACAATAAGGGGAGCAAAATTTTTCTGCCCAAAACCGTTCTGCAATGAATGTTTGTCTTTGTGAAGGACCCCACTACATTCACCACCACCTCCGCTTCTAACTCTGTCCTATCTTCTCTGTCTGCTTTCCTTTCCCCTTTTCTCTCTCAAATGCGCCACTTTTGCTCTACTGTCTGTTATAAAGCTCAGTGTCCCGTTTATTAATTAAATAAAGCATCCAATTTGAGTACAGTTGGTCCACATTCACTTGTTCCATTCTTGCCTTCTTTCCCATCAGCATTAATCATCGTCTTCTTGTTTTCTTGCGGAAAGAGAAGGAACAAAGCATATACTGACTTCCAAAGAGAAGAACCCTTTGGAAATTTGAAGTGGTTTCTGTACTGTACAGTCCGAAACCCCTTTTCCAGGCAGGAGAGATGAGTGAGAAGAACAACATTATATCTTCAAAAGGCTGTTCCAAAATGACCCACTTGGATTTTCTCAAGAAATTTAAGTTCTCGAAGCCTCATGAGCCTACCCCTGCTATTCTTGGATGCTTCTTCTTCAGTCTCTGCTTAATCTTTTGCCTCTTTTTGTTGGATTACAGGATTGTCAATGGTTTGAATTGGCAGTCGTTGGTAATCACTGGGTGGTTTAAGTCCAATGTTTCTTCACGTGGGCAGCCATTGTTAATCACTGGATTTACGTCCAATGTTTCTTCACGTGACCAGTCAGTGTTATTTACTGGGGTTAAGGCAAATGCTTCTTTGCTAGAATCCAAAAAGTTGGGATTTCTTGAAGTAGGTGCGGAAGGCTGTGATATATCTCAAGGGAATTGGGTATGGGATGAGAGCTATCCGCTTTACCAACCACAAGATTGTATGTTCTTGGATGTGGGCTTTCGGTGTACTGAGAATGATAGACGTGATAATTTCTATACCAAGTGGCGCTGGCAACCTAAAGACTGCAATTTGCCCAGGTTTCTGTTAGATTCTATTCTCTTGTGTAATCTGTTTGTTTGTTTTTTTTTCTTTTTTTTTTTTTGGTGTGTGAGTGTGTGTAAGCTTTTTGCTCGAGCACTATGTAATACTTTCGTCTGTTTACTTGGTAATAAATCAGTATGGAGAATGTTTTTGTTTCTGTGCTGCTGCTTAAGTTGCTTGTAATAAAGGAAATCCATTATGTCTTGCTAATTCTCCGATGTTTGGTTGATGTAGCAAAGAACAGATTTCATTTGTGAAACAATGGAACTGTCCTGATATGTTAGCAGAAGGAAGTTCGTAATTGTAGTGGTGGTCTAGTTACTGGCCATTGTTGTTGAAATAGTGGTTTTCTTTACTATTATGGTTGGCGATAGTGCGGTGGCCGTTTCGTTTGAGGGTCATCCAGACCCCTATGGAAATAGCAGTTAATTATATGTTCTACCACGAGTTCACTCTTTCTGTTGTATGAGTTGGGTTGTGGGAGCATCTAGTCGCAGTAGCCTCTTGTTATTCAAGTGAATACAATGCGTTGTCATGTTCTTGGTAGTTTCCGCAAGTTCATCTTATTCATGTCAAGAAAACAACACTGCAATAGCGCTCTCATTTGCTAATTCTTCTGTGGAGCAGATTTGATGCAAGAGTTATGCTGGAAAAACTGCGAGGCAAACGGCTGGTGTTTGTAGGAGATTCTGTAGGAAGAAACCAATGGGAGTCGCTTCTTTGCATGCTATCTTCTCCTGTTCCTGACAAAACTTCAATATACGAAGTTAATGGGAGCCCGATCACAAAGCACTCAGGCTCTTTAGTTTTTAAATTCAGGGATTTTAACTGCACAGTTGAGTACTACAGAGCTCCGTTTCTAGTGCTGCAGAGCCGAGCGCCTAATGGGGCACCAGAAAACGTTAAATTGACATTGAAGCTGGACCAAATGGATTGGAGCTCCGTGCACTGGAAGGGTGCAGATTTGCTGGTTTTCAACACAGGGCACTGGTGGAATTATCAGAAGACCATTAGAGGGTTAGTTTCATTCTCCTAATTGCTGTTTGGATCTTATTTTTGTTCTCCAACATTAAACTGGTACTGTATCAAAGAACTAGCAAACTTATTTCTGCGGAAAGATAGCTCTGACGATTAATTAGAAAGCAACATGGAAGAGGGGAATTGATGCATTAATCAATCGAAACTTCTGATATTTTACTATCTTTTTCTTTTATCCATGAATTCAGGGGAAATTCCGAAATTTTGCCATCTTTTTTCCTTTTGGCCTTGTAGAGAATACTTTAATCATAGAGAGAATGGGATTACCACAAGAAATGAAAGCCCTTCTGATACGATCCAAAAATAAGCTTCTTCCTTCCATTACCCTGCTTTGTTGATGGTTTGAAGTTTTGTTGCTGTCGAATATTGTTTGCCTATAAGATCAATTTACAGAAACCTCCTTGAAATCTTTAAGTCTTGCTGGTGCATCAGGGGCTGTTACTTCCAAGAAGGAGCTGAGATCAAGATGGAGATGACTGTAGAAAATGCCTTGCAAAGGTCCATTAAGGCTTTGACGGACTGGATAAGTCGTGAAGTAAATTTGTCAAAGACTCATTTGATCTTCCGAGGCTATGCTCCAGTACATTTCAGGTATCTCTTGATGTGCACATCCTCCGTTACCTGCCTATCAGTCTCAAATTCTAAAATTGACTTGGAAAATAATTTTCTGTGTTCATTATTCTACTTCCATCTGTAAAACTTCATCTTAATATGCTTGTTATAATAATGTCTGTTTTACAGAGGTGGGGACTGGAGGACTGGTGGTAGCTGTCACCGGGAGACACAACCCAACTTGAGTCCAACACCTTTGTCTTCATATATTGAGTACAACATTCTTGTTAATGGCTTATCAGAACATCTCAGATTGGGAAATGTAGAATTCTTGAACGTGACTAGCATGACATCTCAGAGAAAAGATGGTCACCCTTCCTTGTACTACTTAGAGCCTGGAGTTGGACCGGCTCCCGTCCACCGCCAAGACTGCAGTCATTGGTGCCTCCCTGGTGTCCCTGATTCTTGGAACGAACTCCTCTATGCAGTTTTTCTCAAACGGGAAATTTCTCGTAGGCGTGTTTGACAAAAATCTTCTTGTTTCTAACGAGGAAATCACCTCGTGTGATTCAGAGCATAAAGCAACATTAATGGTAATGAGTAGCTACTGCTGCTTCAGGGAAATGCCTGCATATGGTTTTCATCAGCTGATGAATGCTGCAGCTCGAGTTTCAGTGACGCATAATATACGTAACAATTCAAAGAAGGAAACATGAGATTCCTACCAGTTTGATTACTTGAAATCGTAATACGACTGACTAGTGGTCGAGGGTTGTGTCCTCGACTCCACAGTTGCAGAGGAGTCGGGACTTTTGTGCATATGTGAGATATCAACAGAGGAACTCAAGAGGCATGCTCCTTTCGGGAAATGAGAGTCGGAAGAGTTCTTATTTTGGATAGCCAGAAACACTCGTGTGAAGCTAGTTTTTGGCTTTTCTTGCATTTTTGGCGCTGACAAAGCATCTTGACTAGTATATACAAAATAAACTGGTGTTTGAACAAGATGATTTTTTGTGATTTTTGCTTGAAAATGGGGGTCGTTTATGCTGTCTTTCCGACGCTGATTCTCGGTGATTATCTTCGCAATTCCTCAGAACAGAGATGGTTAGGTTCAGAATCAACATGTTCCAAGTTCCAACTTATCAAGTTCTGCGATATTCAAGTCTCTCTCTCTCTCTCTGTCTCTGCCTTTGGATCAAAGAATTTCCATTCAACCTGGACCTCTCCGCAAGCACAAATGATTTATCTCGCGAAGATTCTGTACATAACCCCCTGATGAATAATTCAGATACATAACATCGAAAACCCACAAAACCCAGATTACGAGAGTCATCATATACAATAAGCAAGAACCCGATGGGCTTTTGCTTTCCAAGATCTTACAGATTAATCGTCAAAAGGGTACTGCTCATATCTTATGGTACAATCATAGAGCACGGAACGGCCCCCAATCCGGTGGTCGCAGCTGCTTAGAACAGCGATTCTGGCGGCTGAAAGGCAGGCGGTGCAGTCCGAACTCGTAAGAGTCTGGTTGCAAGCGGCGTGGCCATAGGCAAATGCATTTGGGTAGGGAGAAATGTCGCGGAAATCATAACCTTGGCGAGCCGGAGTAACATTCTCCAATTCAGCAAGAACATAGGCTAAGCTGATCGTAAAAGGGTCGCCTTCTGTGTACGTCCCGATGTTGCACTGCACAATTTTCACGGTGGTATTTGGCTTACACCTCGCGACATCGCAGAGAGAGAACAGCAGCAGAATTGACGATAATATGGTAAGATTTTGGGCGATCGACTTAGGGAGAAGACCCATTTTTGTCCCCTGTTTTTATTTCTCTTCTCTCTTATTGTGATGCAAGGGACAATACATGTTTGTATAAATGTCAGAATGAGCTCATTGGATGCTCCACCATTCTCGACTCTGCTCATTTGTTTGGTTTTGCCAGACATGTTTGTCTGTATTCCAACTGCCAAAGATGGGAATTGGAATGTAAGGTCTTGGGCCGGGTTGCCGGCTGCCACGCTATGCCCAAGATTTTGATTGTTTTATGCCAATTGGTTTGATTTGAACCTCATGTGGGTTTTTGGTCCAATCTAACTAAATTAACATTTGCCTTGCATGCCATGTAAAGTTGAAGAAAAGTGATTCATAACGAATCAAATTTCAGTAAATCTGTTTGCTTACTTAGTTTGATTCGATCAAATCTATAAGTCGTAACTTTTTATAAAGGTTGTTGTCGTCCTTACTCTACTTCTTAACAACTAAGAAGATAAAAATGATTCTTGATACGTCGCCCAGGCATCTCAATTAGCTTAGAAGAAGAAAGAGCTCTATTGTTATTAGTAAATAAAGACTTTCTCAAACCCCCCCCCCCTCCCCCTCCCCCTGCGACTAGGAGTTTCCTTAGTGCCAAGTTTTCCCCACTCGCTTACTTATGCCTGTCAACTAGATAGTCAGTCGTCGCCGCACTCTCTTCCAGCCTCCCCAGGTTACTACTTCTTGGTCGGCTGCCAGGCGATCAATTACACTATCCTCCTATTGACTATTGAAATTATATAAACTTCCATTTTAAGTTATATATGTCTTACAAATTTTATCACTATTACACCACAGTCAAATTATTATAAATGTGTATGATGTTAAAAATTAATTCCTCAAGTATTTACAATCCGGAATAGTCATCCTATACATCAATCTTCCTAGCTCTGAAATTTGCTACTTCCCCCAACTCCTCCACCTTCTTGGCTATTGTCTCAACCTTCTCCACAATCTCCAACAACAAGAAATTGAAGCTGGTGATAGCAAGATTTTCATCAGTTTCAAGAACTTCCATCTTGCAAGAGGAGAATGGAGGGTTCATTTGTAATTTCAGGGATTGTAATTTTGGAGTTAAGGAAACCTTGCTTGGACATAACTCCATTTTCTCAATGCTCTCTCCAAGCTCTTTCATTGCCCATCCAATCGATAGCGCGAAACTTTCACAGGGATCCTTCAGCATCTGCCTTTTCATGGTCGGTGGCTGATAAAACAGTTATAATTACATCATACATTTCAATTGTAATAAATACCGTAAACAACATATCACTAATAAGCATTGGAGTGTATGTAGTAATATCTACCTGTTTTGGGGATTGAAGGCATGCTTTTAAAGAAAGAAGAGTGGCAGCAAGTTCTCTGAGATGCTCTCCAACCACTAAGTACTGTTCCCATGGATAGTAAAATCCGAATTTCCCATGCCAAGGTTCCCATTTCGCATTATTTGCCTACCAAAATTTATTCCATTTTAACAATTTCTACCCAAGAAAATCAAACAAGTTAAGGATACAACTGAAATTACACTTTTAGTCTCATAAAATAAAAGATTCAACACTTTCGATCCTCCATTTTATAGAAATTTCAAAATGGTCACAAAATTAGGGAGAAATAGTTGAAATATTTTGTTCCATGCTTTACGGAATTTTCAAAATGATTCCAAAATTGGTAAAACTTCAACACATTTAATCCTGTGAATCCCATAACACAGAGGACTAAATGTGTCGAGTTTTTCAAATTTAAGACCATTTTAAAATTTTCATAAGATAGAGAATTAAAAATATTGAACCCCTATTTTATGGGACTAAAAGTGTAATTTTTTCCTGATTATATATGCAGGGTAATTAAATTACCAGTAATTCATCGCTGGATTTAGAGTTCAAAACTGACTTGCAATCTTGGACATACCCCTTTCCATTTCCTGCTTCGTTTTCCTTCTCACTGCTCATCTTCAAATATTCGTCCAGACATCCTATACACATAACCCAATGACGAGAAAAAAAAATAAAGTTAATATGCCTCAATTTTAAATTATATATAACTTTTAAGATGCATAACTCAAATTTCCTAAGTAAGATTTAAAATTTAATATTTTATTTCGGGTCAAAATTGTTTTTTTTTTTTTCCTTTTTAAGAAAAAAAGAAAAGAAAAATGAATTGTGGTTGAGTCCCTGATTTCTACTCACCATAAGGCGAAAGAACTTGCCTTGGATGCAATTGGCGAGTTTATCAAACTTAGAAGCTGTGGAGTAGTGAAGCTCATTACTTGCCCAAAAGGGACAGATGAGCAGGCTGACAAACACGCTCACCGCAAACCCGATTCCGATGTTTGCCAGGCGGTCCCGTGCAGTTTCGAGCACATTCTCCGCCCGCACGCCGGAGACCGCCACCAGGCTGAAGGTTAGGATGAAGATCATGAATCCGTAGTCGTATCTCTTCTTCATTCTTGGGATCAGCCTACAATATGTTGCGGCCGCGCCTACCACGTCCATCAAATTAACATATATCAAGTTTTTTATGAATAAGTTCGAGTTTTACTTAAAGTATGAATATTTATTTTGTTTTTTAAATTTATTATTTTTTTTGTTACGGTGTGTATCAAACGAACCGACGTATTAAAGAGAAAAACAAAGGCGTACCAAAGAGAAAGAGTGAGAAAGCAATGATAACAGGCTTGCCAATCCCACCAATTTCATCCCCTAAAATTGCAGCCAAACACCCCAACACACCACCTAACACCGTTCCAATTCCACGGTTTATGCCTTTCCCTAATGTACCACCTGCGACCAATCAAATCTTGTAAGTATCAGTGTGCGCATGTGTTTGTTTGTATTATAAAGAAAGAAAATTTTTACTTAAATCAGTCGAATCAATTATAGAGTAAATGTGATTAATTGTTATGTGATTTGTCATTTTTCTTCTTGTAATGTAGATCAATCACAAGATAAGTGTATTTCATTTGTCATATAATTAATTTAGATCCATCTAAATTTGATTTGAATTAGACTTTTCAGAAAGAGAGATGCTTACCTGCATGGAACTCGAACATAACGACGACAGTCATGATAGCCCACATGGCATTTTCTCCGACTTGTTTGAACATAGAATTGATCAAATAGACGAGGGAAACAAACACCAGGGCAAGTCCAAGCTTCATGCTGTGAATCACTCTCCTCGTATCCATTTTACTTCCCATTTCCTTAATAAGACAGGGAAAGTAAGAGTAGTGGCAGCGGCGGCGGGAAAATGGTTTCCCGACAGGCGCCGGAGTAGTACCAATGTTGTTTCCATTAGCAACAGCAATCATACTGCTATAACTAACAAAGAGGAAAGAAAATTGTGTCTCAATTAGGACAGTGTAATGAACGACAACTCCCAGCTACCTCAATGGCTGTTCCAGTTTAAGTACATTGTCGTCTTATATATATAGTTTCGTGGGAATAGCTACTACTTACTATAGGGAAGTGGGGAGAGTGTCTTTTCCTCTTTCATTGTCGTCTATCTCGTTTCACATTTACGTTCAATATCTCATCAACCGTTATTTTATATGTGCCATGAGGTCTAGTTCAATTGATAAAATTAAAAATTCGAACTCCACTAACGTATATTAGATGTTATTCTACTTTCATAATAATTGTTAAATATAAATATTTGACACAGACAATTATAATCGATTTACTAAAAATAATATCATATTGTATGTAGTAAGTACCCAAGTTTTAAATTTAATTTAAAAAAATCATAGTTTCGTATTGATATGACATTAATATAAAAAAATGCCCGCCACTTTTTAAAAGAAGATGAAAATGGGGAAATTTTGTGGAGGAATTTATTGCAGATAGTACAAGTATTTTGTGGTTGGTGAGTGTAGTAGTGGAACACGCCTGCGCCAAACATATGGGTTTGTCCAATATTAATTAGGTCTCATGGTCGCCGATATTAATTTTTGTTATACTTTTTATTCTACTTTACGAATATAAGCTGTGTAATAAAAAAAATTATGTTACGTTTAGATTGAAAGGTTTGAAATTATGAATTAAATTCACAATAATTTTGAAATATATATATATATATATATTTATTGATGTATTTCTAGAGAAAAATAGCACGAGAACTGTAACATTAATGTTTGACATAAAATTATGATCTTTGTGAAATTTAAGAAATATAAACATTTTTTTGAAAGAAAATGAAAAAAAAATTAAGAGTTACCTTAAGTATATATATACTATACAATAATGCAATAAAAATATTTTGAAATTAGGTATTAGTTATAGGTCACATTATCTATTTAAAATAAGCTCTGTAGCCTCATGAGCGGACCATAAATGCTAATAATCTATAGTTTTTTTTTTATTTGTTTTATTTCTACTTTTGACAATTCTTACTAATTTATTATTAATTGTTGCACACTGAAATAAAATTATAGGTAGGTATTTGTGGCTGGCTACCAACTTAGAAGAATTTTCATGTGCTTAATTATTAATTATTAATGCGTCTAATTAACAATCACGTGTATTATATATGCGTGTATCAGATATAATTACATTTTATATTTTTCAATAACGTAATTAACAATCAACGTATGAATGAATATTAATATTCAATAATTAGTATTAAAATAAACAAACTTAACAACACCAGAATTAAGATGAAAAATAATGACCCACACATTATGTAGTAGGTTAGGGTACCAAGTTTTCATAGGATTTCGATTTATCACATAAAATTAACACTTGTGTCTACAGAAACACAAATCATGAGATAAATTACTGTATTGAAAACATGAGATATTTTTTGAGGAATAAATAGTGGTGGTAATTCAAATTTGTTTATTTGATAAGGTTATGGTAAGACGAAACGTGGAAGATGTTATTATTTAGAAAAAAAAATGGCTACTCCATTTTAATTGCCACTAATATGTAGTCCCCATCATCAAATTGACTCCACTAACAAATTTTGGTATTTTCCGGGGAGTGGAGAAAGTGCCATATAAGTCAAGAAACCAAAATCCAAATATAAGAATGGTCGATTTTCCTTTTTTTTTTTATTTATTTAAAAAAATTTCATAGTACTAGTGGACAAATTAATGTTTCAACTTGCCCAAAAATTAAAATAAAATAAAATAATGGTACCTAATTTAATATATCATTTAATACATTTAAATTTAATAATTAATTCAATATATCGATAAATTGTGATTCATAAAAAGGACTAATTAAAAGAAAGGTTCTAGACTTGTAGATGCAAGTCTTCAAGAATCAAGTGATTATCCCAAAATATTCTTGAAAATGACAATTATTATTCTTTTTAATTTTACATCCTCTCAATTTAATTCATTCATTAATGAACTCAACGACAATAATCTTTTTAATTCGGATATACGATATTTTATACCATGGGGCTAAAAAAAAAAAGAATTGGTCATGGTAAATCACGGTTGTTACGTGATGAGACCCTGACTTTTTCCTTTCATTTGTCAACCGTGTATTGGGAGACAAGATCAAAAGTTTGTTAAATTATTGTAATAAGCCGTCGTTGCGTGCGTATAATAATCATCTTTCGTATTTTAAAATATATTATAAATAAGAATAAAATATATAAATCAATAAATTATGTTTAAAAAAAAAACAACACTTAAGTTATTGTCGACACAACAAAAGAATTGATGTAGTGGTGTTAAGATAATTTTTAAAATTATATATATAATTAGGAGTATACATGTTATATTTCAAAATTGATGTGACGGTGTCTCTAACCGTCATTTATAATTATAAAGTATATATATATTTTATATAAAATAAATTACAATAAAATCCCATAAAAATAATAATAGACAAATATTCTTCCTTAAAAAACTAAGAAGTTAATGAAATCTCCTAATTATTATTTTTTTAAAGAAAAATAACATAATTCCCCAACGTGGAAAGTAATGAATTTTTTAAAAGTTGGAGGCTCGGATTGTCAAATTTTATTTTATTCTTTTTTAGAAAGATTGGTTGTGTGTGGGATGGGAGGGAGTGAAAATATAATTAACTGTAATTACCCTACCCCATAATTAAATTGTGTATTATAATGGATAAGGAGATATTGGATGACTCAACATTCACTACACCATAATCCGTACGTATGTTCACTGTGATTAGCGACTTTTAATTGAAGGTTTAGTCAATAATCAAATAAATAAAGTGTACACGCTTTCAACACGCCCCCGATACTCTTTTTCTTTTATTTTTATTTATATATATACTTTTTTCATCTCAAAACTATAAAACAATAGAAACACATATAAAATAAAGGTATATTTGTCAGCATGTAATGAAAATGAAAGCAAGGGACGGAAAAGAAACGATCTAATCACTTGTTTGCCACTAGCGCTTTTGGCTAATAATCTCTTTTATGATACTCAAGTGCGATTTTACTAATCCACAAACTATATGAGTTGATGAGATCATGAATGAAATTAGTGGGGAGCCCATATCTTCTTTTGATTTTGATGGATACCTGTCTGTTTGTAATTCATTTCTTTTGATACGTTTCAATTCAAAAGTTGATTCAAATCGATAAACAAAATAAAAACAACAAAATGACTGTACAAGTAGACATACGTACATATTCATGAGATTCAAACTCACAATATTTTAGTCGTAAGAACTCAATATTACCGATCGAACAAGATCCCGTTCATATTTCAAATAAACTATACACATATATATATATAATAATCTTGAACTAACATATTGACGTATATTCCACTGGGAAACTTCCAGGCTTTCTTGATTAATTTGCGGATAGTGAGTGATGGTTGGAGACAAGGTCAATTCTTAGTGATGGAATGCAGTTTGAACGCCATACGACCACTCACAAATTTTAAAAACTAAATTAATTATTTTTTTTTTCTATTATTAACCCGACGATGGACCAACGGGCTGATATTTATTTATAGTAGGAAACAATTCCATCATCGTTCTAGTCCTTTTCGTGTGGTTGTTTTTTGTTATTTGTCTTCATATCAACCGATCTAAAACTGAAAGTTTGAAGAAATCGAATATTTATATTTACATAATTACCATAATATTGGGGCAATTAAAATAATTAGGGGGCCAATATATATATAAAGGAAAAGGCAAGAAGCTGAATAAATAGTTATCTTATTAGTTGAAAGACATTTTTTACTTCACAAAAAATTGGTGGTGGCGGTGCTATTAACCGCCGTTTGGGAGTGTGAAAAGCCTTTTATTTTATAATAGTATAGATTAGGCCAAAGGCACTAGTGCTGCTTTGTCAGTATCCTCTCGACCGATGATGTCTTAATTAGCTCTATACTTAAGGTTGGTGTCCAATATATAATAACGAGGTTACGAGTTCGAGTCTCATTGAATACATATATATATATATATATTTGTTTCACCTAATGTGATAATTTAAGATAAATTATAGATACATCTCCTGAGATTTAATATAATTATAAATACACATTCGTTGTTTGAAAAATTAGAAATACTTCCTGAAAAAGAAATAAAATTATGTAGCCCCCTAGATAGCAAAGTGGACATTACCATTTTATTTTTGCTAAAAAAATTTCAAAAATAAACCAAAATATCCAAAAAAATATAAAAAGAAAATTAAAGGTGGGTAAAATAAACAACCTATAGGAAATATTGATGCATAAAAATATTTTAAAAAATTCTAAAAATTATAATTTATAATATAAAAAGACATTTTAATCAGTTCATCATAAAAATTAGAAGAAAACCTAACAGAATATGCTTGTTGTTAGATGGGTGTTAAAATCATCAGAATAATTGTAGCTTTTCTCAAACAATAAGGATGTATTTATAATTACATCAAAATTCATAAAAAAATGTCTGTAAGATTACCCTATAATTTATTTCATTATTGATTCTTATATTAATGTATATCATCAACCTAATTATTATCTCAATAAGAGGATTATTTAATCTATACTATTATAAAAGAAAACTCTTTGATGGTACCAACTCCAAACTACCCCAATTTACTCTTCATCTTATTTCTTCTCTTTGAAAATATTTGATCAAAATAATAATTTTATAATTATTATTTTTCTCTTAATTACCGACTACTCCATATTTCTCTCTCATCTTACTTCTCTATATTTATTTTAATTTATTCTCTTAACAATTTTCTTTTTTTTTTTATAATCTCACATCATAGTTCTTTTCATAAATTAGTAAGAAGTTTGATTATCAAATCAAAAAATGAGGGATTAGGTGGTGAGTAAAAATAATAGTAACATGTGGGTGATGGTGGACATAAATTAGTGGTGAAGTGGGAGGACTGAGGAGGCTCCACGCTCCAAGGGAATGGGGTGCGTGTACGAACACTAGCATCCGTAGCACGGACTCTCAAACCCCTATACATCTATATATGACCTAACTCCCACTGTCACACTCGCAAATTGCAGTTTTTGCTTTTAACCCCCACTAACTATTTTTGGACAAAGATATATACACTACTTCATTCTCCAAAACTTTTAATTAACCACCTCCTTTTTTTTTTTTTTTTTTTCTTTCAAATGAATCAATAATAACAACTGTACCTTGAGGTTCTACCTTAAATTTGATTTTAGTCAAACAATTGAAAATTAAAATAAAAAAGGGTTCGTGTTCAATAATTCTTGAATTTATGAAGAACTGGAGTAGCGGCGCTAGTTGCTGCTCTTATAGCCACTTGAAGACCTGATTGCAAGTTTGTCTGTAAGCCAAGATCAGATCCGATTAGTGGTATTCTAACTACAACAAAGATTTATAATAAGCCGGTCTACTGCTTTTAATAAGAAGCTTCTGAAGTAACTGAGTTAGATGCTCGATGTCGGTGTTAGAGCTTGAGCTATTTATGAATTATTGAGCTATTGAATTCCTTCTTGAGGAGCTTTATATGGACTATTTATGCCTTTTAAGAGTTTCATAGAGTCTTCAAGAGTTATAAAAAAGTGGAAAAAGGCAAGTAACCCCCTTGTGATGTGACAAACGAGTAAAGTACTTTCCTATAAAATAAAAATTAGCAATTTGTCTTCTTGTATTTTAAAAATACAGTAATTTACCTCCTTGTTTTTAACTAAAAAAATAAATTGCTATTTTTTTTTATAGGAATTCATTTACTTATTTATAAAATTATAAGGAATTAAATTAAATTAAGCCCTATAAAAAAATATTGGGAGTCTGACAGCTTGTGGTCCACTTATCTTATGAGCTTCACGTGTTCCTCCAACGAGGACTTCCCCCTTCTCTGATTCACCATCTAAAAGGAGCTTGAGCAACAACAAAAATCATGAAAGAGTGACCTTGTTGTGTATATAAAATTTGGACAAAAAATCCCCACATCGGAAATTACAAGGAAAGCAGGAGTGGAGTAGTGGAGAGTCCACCTACGTACCTATATTCCTTCGTATGATTGGTTAAATTGAGCAATCTGGTGGTTAGGTTTCTGTCTGGGAGGCATCCATTCTTTTCTCGTTTTCACTTTCGCATCAGTAACAATCATCATCTTCGCAACTAAGTCGCATTCAATGTCTTTGTCTGGAATTAAGGTTGGACTAAAATCTTGTACACAACTTTGAAATTATGTGTTTGAGTTTTAATTTATTTCATTTTGTATAAATTATTGTAAATTTATTTTTCATTATTAGACATACTGATGTATTGATAGAATTGAGGCTTTTGCTCAATATATTAAAATGAATTATTTTAATTTATTTATTATTTTTTTTTAAGAAAAAAAAACAAATCGCCTTTCTGCGGCTGTGATAGTTGTGAACTCATATTGAATTAATTAGTTATTCAAAGTTTTTCTTATTTTGTGATTGAAAGAAAATAATTACCGTGGAAAATATGTAAATCATGGTAAGTCGTTATAAATTAGAATATTAAATTATTATTTTAAATGTATTAAAAATTCAAGTTGAGTATAAAAGTATTTAGAGTTTCAATTATAATTATTAAGTTATAATTATATTTACATGAGAAAGAAAAAGAAGAATAGGAAAAGGAGGAGAGGAGTTTGGGCCGATCGTTTTAAAATCAAGTAATTGTATTTGGAAAATGAATCTGGGCCGTTGGCGTCTTCTCCAACTCTGGAGAGCCCATATCAACACAAGCCCAGATGTTCAAGGACTATAATGAAATTTAATTTTATTAAATAACTAAAAAAATAGAAATAAATTTAATTTTATATTTTGTATTACAATCAAATATTGGTATTCTTTATAATTATTTAAATGACTAATCAACCTCTGATTAATTTCCAAATTTCCATATCAAAGGAGAAAAATATGATTTGTTATTTAATAAGTCAGAATTAAATATATAATCAGTCTTTTAGTTACTCCAAGAATTTCTTCCTAGAGTTCTTACATGCCATTTCTCTTGTATTGTTTACCAATTTTATTAAGTATCAAAGTGCTAATTAACTTATGTTTTGCAGATTAGTGGTCTGATAATTTTAAAACATTCAAGAAGATATATCGTTGTGATGCTGGACCCCGCATGTAGTAATTTATTGGATGACTTCATGATTCAAAACTATGTATTGGTTAATTTAAAATTTTAATAAACTCAATCTCGTAATGGTGTGTTTTTCATTCTTGGTATAAATTTCAATCAACTTTTGTAGATGGTATACTGTTTTTTCTAAAAATTAATTCAGACACAATGATACATGAAAAAGTAGTTGTGAGTTGAAGTTCGGTTGAAATAAGAAGAGAAGTTGAAGAGAAAGAGGTGGGCGATGGAGAAACCAACAGGCGGTCGTGCATGGCCACCTAATCACGCTTTTCGCCTAAAAACCATAAATTGTGTTGGATAGATCCTTTTGTCGCGTTTTGCAATGCTCAAACACAGACTTCAATTTTACTTTCAATGGAGGTCCCAGAGAAACAACTTACCTCATTTAGCCACCACCAAAAACTCAGATACAACTATTTGGGTTGGCACCAACCAGTCAATTCCAACCCCCCACTCCCCCCGACTCTTCTAATATCCCACCAAACTTGTTCATTACCATAACCTTAATTTCTCTGATTTTACTAATCATCACTCTCTTATACTACCTACATTTCTACCAAACAAATCAAATCTCTCTCTTGATTCTTGATTTTCTTTTCTTTTCTTTGTTGTGATAGGTAGGAAAGAGAGTTGAGTTTCGCACTACTATTAGTTACTGCACCGAAAAAGGGTTTTTTTCATATTCATGATCTTGTTTGAGTTTCTTTTTGGATATGTACCCTTATTTACCTTTGTTAATGAATTAACTTTTACATACATACAGTAGTATTTGGTGCAATATGTTGAGTTGAAAGAATTAAGAAAGCAAAATCGTGTTTGAAAAAGATGAGGATCGTGAGATCAAGGGGGTGTTAATTGATCGCAGTTGATATTGACAAGTATGGTGGGGCCGGCGCCGGGCAAGAGTCGGCTGCAAAGCATGTTGCAGGCGGCGGTTCAGGCCGTTCACTGGACCTACAGCCTTTTCTGGCAACTGTGCCCACAACAAAGGTACTTACGTACGTATGATGATGATAATCTTACATAGGGATTTTGTGGAAACCCTAGTTTATTATAAGTTAGTTGTGTGTGTGTGTGTGTGTGTGTGAGTCATAATAATTAAATGGTGTTTGTGTCTTTAGAATCTTAGTGTGGGGTGATGGGTACTACAATGGCGCAATAAAAACAAGAAAAACGGTGCAACCAACGGAAGTGACGACAGAGGAGGCGACGCTCCAGAGAAGCCAGCAGCTCAGAGAACCATACGACTCCCTCTCCGCCCCACCCCCAGTGGCCGATCACCCACGCCGCCCCTCCGCCGCCTTATCCCCAGAGGACTTGACCGAATCCGAGTGGTTCTACTTGATGTGTCTCTCTTTCTCTTTTCCTCCGGGACTCGGGTACGTAGCATCTAATTAAATTAAATTCCTCTACATACATACACACATACATTAATCATTCATCACTTAATCAACTCACACATATATATTTAGATATATATAGATATGGTGATGCTGCATTATGACGATGATGATGATGATAATAGTGTCAGATGACATTATAAATTATAAAAATTCTTGCTCGAATTTGGTTTAAGTTTATCGGAATCAAATTATTTACAGAATTCTTTAAACCGTAAATATATTTTATTTATTATATAATTGACTCAAATTTATTCGAAATAAAATTTTTTATAAATTTAGAGATTTTATAAAAGGAAATGAAAGCATTGATTAGGGGTTGTGACAATAAATGAATTGAGGAGTAAAATAGGGCAGTGGAAGTGATGAGAGTTGAAGTCTGTAGGTAGTGAGTGGTTGGTGAATCAAATGCATCATGACAACCACACAAGACAATTTTTAATTAACCCTCACCCCGACCCCCACCCCCACCCCCTCCTGCGGACATTAACTAGTTTTCCTCCTGCAAATTGATTTAATGCTATCATTTGCTGCACCATCCACACTGCATGTTTCAGACCAATAAGATTCCTTCATCAGGGAATTCTCTAATACTGTAATTACATGATGAACAAAGAATTTGAAAATTGAGTGTAAATAATAATTCTATTTGAAAAGAAATTAAAATTCTTTATTATGCAACAAAACATAGCTTAATATCAGTAATTAAGGATTTGAAATTCTTCAATCCACATGCAATTTAAGTCTGCATTTGCTTCTCATCCACTCTTTCATTTATAATTAATACACACTTTATTAGTTACACCCACTGCCTACAAAAACATGTATTATTTACCTCTATTCTAATTAATTACTAGTCTTAAAAACAATAGTCAGTTTAATTATACTTTCTATCATGATCAAATAAAATGAAATCAACGCAAAAAATTAAAAATATTGAGATGATGTCAGATGATCAACATTCTTATGATTTTAGCTGTCGTCATGATTTTGACTATAGTTAATGCTTCGACTTCGATTGCAAAAAACGACTAATATATAAATGTTGCACAACCCTACTTAATTTTAGCTATATATGATTTTCCATCTTTAATCATAGTAATTACTTATAATAAAAAGTGATATTTGTTATAGTGATTTTTGAATTTTGCAAAAGATGTTTTCATATTCTGATGCAATGAATTAGTTTAAATAAAATTAGTAGTGATGAGAATGGTGGTGCAATATGTGTAGGTTACCTGGAAAAGCATATGCAAAGCGGCAGCATATATGGCTTACAAGAGCATATGAGGCAGACAGTAAAATCTTCTCCAGAGCAATTCTTGCTAAGGTACCTTTTGAATTAATATATATATATATATATATATACATGATCAAAATCAATTAAATGTTTTTTTGAATTAATTATAACTAATCAGCTCCTTTTTTTTTCCATTATGAATTTCCACTCCTGCTACGTACAAGAGTGCTAAAATACAGGTATATAATTATTTCTGCATATCATTACTCTTTCGAAAAATTCAAATTCGAATTAGATTTGACTGAATCAAAACTTCACATGCAAAGTGTATTCCATTTGCTGTAGTTTCGATTTGGCCAAATTCAATCCGAAATAGAATTTCGTGACTCATTTGTAGTTTATGTTAACATATGTGTTGTATATGATGTGTGAAAAACCCCAAAAATGGAAACACTGAATTCAGACAGTTGTATGCATTCCTCTGCTGGATGGGGTTGTGGAACTTGGTACAACACAAAGGGTCGAAGAAGACATCAGACTGATACAACGTGTTAAAAGCTTCTTCACTGACGCCCAGAATCCAAACCCTCCGAGGCCTGTCCTGTCGGAGCACTCCACTTCCAATCCTCCAACATCTTCGGACCCTCCTCCTGCTTCTACAGTGCCCCCACATGATGATCCCACGTTGGATAATGATCATGATGATGACGACCACGATGACGACGACACTACTGATCAGGATTCAGACTCAGATGCCGAGACAGGCCGAGCAGACACCCTCACCCTGCCCGCCCAGCCTCAAAATGCTGCACCTGTTATTACAAAAGCTGATCTGCCCAGTGAGCTCATGGAACTCGATATGTCTGAGGATATCAGGCTTGGCTCTCCCGACGACGGCTCCAATAATTTGGACCCGGATTTCCACCTCCACGCCATCAGCCGACCGCAGACTTCATCGGAGGAGCGCCACAGCCGGGGAGACTTATTGGGTAGGCGTGAAGCAATGCACCGGTGGCTGCGGCAGAAAGAACCCATCACCAGCCTTCAACCACCACAGTCGGGTATGTTAGTTGATTCTTTGTTGAATAATCATTTCAGGTGAATGTTTAAGATTTTTCATTTTATAATTAATAATTTTTGGGTTGACATCTACGACGGTGATTTAATCCGACATGCATAGTGCATGTGCATGAAGTATAGTACATATTGAGAATTTTCATTAGGTATATTTAAAATTTTTAATTTAAATTATATTTGATGAAATCTTAACTAATTATATGACAAGTGTAATATATATTGTGTGATTGTTGTACATTTTTAATAAAAAATAATTAATTATATCATACATATTATATAATTTAAATAAAAATTAGATATATAATTCGGGAAAGCATCCAATTTGAAGGGCTCAGCCAAATAGAAAGAGACAAATGAATAGTCGGAGGGGAACATGAACAAAACGTAATGATTGCAAGGGAAAGATGATATAAGTAGAAACATATTGTACCTATTTGGTGGGAATGAGGTTGTTTGACATTTTTTAGAGATTTGAAATTGGGGATGCAGTGGATGGCGCCCGTGGTCCGATAACTAAGGCAACACTCTCTAGCCAATTTGAAAGGAAATTAATAATGTTTTTACCCACTTCTTCCCCATATATTGCATAACAAATGTTTGGTTCTTCTCCCTCTTTTTTGTCCTGCACATTTGCCAAGGAAATTTTTGTTTTTCTTAGTCAACCGCAACCCTAATTTTAAAACCCTGAAAATGCCAAATTAGCTCAGTCAGGCCAATTTCGGGGATTTCGATGGTTAGAGTTCTTAAATTGTGTAAAATTAAATACATAATGTCATTAAGTTGCCAACCTCATATTTAGGTGGCCACAAAGTAACCCTTATTAGAATTGGTGACCATCAAATTAATTATTCGCTCATTCTTATTAATTTTAAGTAATTTTTTAATAAAATATTAATATTAAAATTCATTCTTTGGCCAACTTCATCTTATACTTTATATAATACTGGTAAGCATTTAGTTGAAGCCCTTATATCATAATTCTACGAGGTTGGGTTGCACATAGGATGGTGACCATGAAATCAACCTCTATGGTCTGATCTAACACTGATGTGGTTGAGGTTTTTCTACTAGGGATAAAATCGAAAATTTTATCTCGATACAATTGCGCACCAGGTGAACTGCAATTTCCGAAAGAGGTGTTGTTTTAAAAAAATGGGAGTCTCAATCAATGAATAGCAACCTTCATAAAAAATTATATTTTGGTATTTATAGTAGTGTTGTAAATTATATGGTGTGGTGGGTTGTATATGTTTAGTGTATGCCTCCTATATATTAAATTACTTATTTACCCTTACAATTTAATATGTTTTAATAATGTACACCATATTGAGTTAATACATGGGAGCGGATGGGTGGGTAGTCGTTTGTTATTTTTAATTCATTGGGAGTGTGCGAATGCTTAGCCAACAGTGTTTGGTGGGGTGCGCCTCGATCGTAGGGTGCACCAGGCGGTGCACCGCGTGTCGGCGAACCAGCCAGAGCACTCTCGAGCTGAGGTGCACCAGGTGGTGAACCAGCCGACGGGGTGCACCAGGATCGCCTCAGCTCAAGCTGGGCATGCGGTGCACCGAGGTGCACCCCGAGGGTGCTTGAGGTGTGGAGCGAGGTGGGTGCCCGCTAGCTCGAGTCCTCAAGTATTAGGAGAAGGTGCTTATTTTTGCATCCCCTGGGTTTTGAACCCAAGTTAAAAGAATGGTAAGTGAGAACTCCAACCACTACACCATCAAATATTTCTTAATAATATTTGTTCTCATTCTCTATTGGTAGAGGTTATGCAGAATTTATTCATCTTTTGCCGAATTCTTTGATTTGTTTTGAGAAATTCAACGTCATCTTCAAGAGATGAGATTCCCTGTAAATAATTCTTACATTTGGTGATGGAGCCCCCCAAGACCTTGGAGAAGATGAAGCGGCGCAATTTTTTTAAGGACGTAGCTCTTGAGATGATTTTTTCACCATCCATTAGGTTGAAAATTTTGGTAGGTAACTCAATAGTCCTCCACATTCATAAATGTAGTCACTATACTTACTAAATTGTTGTTTTGTTCTCTTATGATTTGTATTCGTCAGATGTTGCCACAAGGGATGTTTTTGCTCAAGTCCCATAGTTAGGTATTTACCAACTTCGGAAGGGGGGGGGCAAAATTTTTCGATTCCAATATTTTTATAAGTGGACATTGCCTCAAGAATTTGATAAGGGGATATTGCCTCAAATGATACTTTATGTCCCGGAGTTGGTCTTTTACCAACTTCAAAGGGATGTAAAGTTTTCGGAGCGACATTATTGATGAGGATCTCAACTTCCGGGGTCCCGGGGCAATAACGACTTTTGTCTGTATGACAATGACGATTTTTGCCTCTAGGGTCCTCGTGAAACTTCAAGGATCTCTACGTCTAAATTTATTTCGTTTGTTGGGACTACGACAAGAAAATCAATTTTATTACTTAAAATTTGGAATACAAAGTCTTAGAAAAAATCAAAAGGGAAGAAGGATATGTTGAGCTACTACTCGAGTTTTCTCCTATTACAAGTGAATAGCTAAGACATAATTTTTCCCACTACGTGAACCTTGAGTTACTCCTTCGTGGCTTGTTGATCTTTTTGAGGCCACGGGATGACTCATGTGGTGGGATAGTTATCGTCACGAGGAGTTGGCGCATTCGGCCCACGGTCAAATTGGCGTCCTTGTGGATAGTGGTTGACATATTCCTTTTTAAGTGTCCCCGCTCGATCAATTTTTATATCTCATTCTACAGGTGATAGCATTCCTCCGTCGTGTGTCCCCTGTCCCGGTGAAAACGACAATAATTATCGAATTTGAGTCTCTTGGGGTTATCTTTCATCTTTGCCGGCCATTGACTGATTAGCCATTGCTGTTCCGCCACCATTAATATTTCCCCCTTAGGAGCATTCAAGGGGGTATAGTGAGCAAACCCCGCCGAAAGTACATCCTTGCGTTCCTCTTTCTTTTTCAATTCATTTTTCTCTTCCCAACGCTTCCTTTTGCCGCTAAGGGAAGGATCCAAAGCATTAGATTCCTCAATCCGGATGTATTTTTGAAAGCGCATGAGTAAATTTTCCATGGTGCTAGTGGGCTTGCTGGCTATGGACTCCTTGAATCTTCCCGGTAGCAGGTTCTGTTGGATAATACTAGCCAACAACTCATGATTTACATGGAGAACTTCATGCACTGCGTCCACGAATCTTTGGATGTAGTCTCTCAAAGTTTTGCCATCCCTTTGGCAAATGGTGAATAGAGATGCAGCCGTTTTCGAAACTTTTTTGTTCATGGAGAAGTGATGCAAGAAACGTTGAACCAACTACTCGAGATTAGAAATAGTTCCAGAGGGCAGTTGGTTAAACCAGGCTAATGCACGTTTCGAAAGCGTAGTGCGGAATACTTTATAGTAAGCGGCGTCACTCAGATCGTACCAATCAATCTTGGCGTAAAATTTGTCTAAGTATTCTTATGGGTCTCCCGTCCCATCATATTTTGATAGATTCGAGACCTTGAGGCCTGCTGGGAGCGCTTCAGCTAGAATATTTGAGGCAAAAGGGCTACGTCTTAGAGGAGCTACGGCCAATGACAAGTAGGAATCCTCGACTCCCTTAGGTGGTGGGGGAGCGGAAGATTCTCGTTGCGGAAATTATGACCTTGAGTCTGTGCAACTTCAGGCCTAGAGATCTTGTTGTTCACTTCCTCCCGCCTCTGCTCCTCCTCCTCGGGAACCGAGGATAACTCTCGACTTTTGCAAGGGAAAGGAGAGGGTGGGTTCGCAAGTTGTCACGCTACAAATTGGGCTGCGGCTTGGGCCACCGCTCGAGTAGATGCATCGTGTATCAGGGCGAGCAAAGCTTCTTGCGTCAATTGGATCATCGGTTCTTGGGGTGGAGCTTCCAGAGGGAGTGCTCTCCCGGGAGGTGCAAGCGGAGATTGTCAATGTGGTGGAGGAATCTTCCTATTGAGGGGTACTTGCTCATGTGTTAGGGAGGATTACCTCTTGGGGCGGTGATTGTTCGGTGAGACGGGTCTTGTTCCCCAAGGCTCAAGACCTGATTTGCATACTTAGTGTCGAGGTAAACTTTTCCACAGACGTCGCCAATGATGTGGTTGAGGTTTTTCTACTAGGGATAAAATTGATAATTTTACCTCGGCACAATTACGCACCATGTGAATTGCAATTTTCGAAATAGGTGTTGTTTTCAAGAAATGGGAGTCTCAATCAATGAATAGTAACCTTCATAAAAAATTAATATTTTGGTATTTATAGTAGTGTTGAAAATTATATGATATGGTGGGTTGTATATGTTTTGTGTATGCCTCCTATAAATTACTTATTTACCCTTACAATTTAATATTTTTTATTAATGTACATCAAAAACATTCCAAATTAATGAATCGGTTGAGACGGGGCATTGACCACGATTTCGTAGAAACTTGCAATAAGTGATGCATTCAGATGATAATTGTCGCATTTCATAAACAATAAGGTATGACGTCAGTACTTTAGTAGGTGCTCGATAAGGAGTCATCAAGTTCATTGAATTGACTCGCCGGAGTTGTCATATGGAAGCCAATGAGGCATGATCGGTATAACTAGAACTTCTTGGCTACGATAGTACAGGAATTAGTCCTTTGACTTGAAGAGCCACAGTAACCTTGTGTGCGGGGCAGTTGTATCTTGGTCATGGCTAACATGGCTATGTAAATACGTGGTTACTAAAAAGTCCTTTATTAGTGCAGTCAGAACGTACATGGAGGGACCGTATCTGTTGGTATGCACAGCTTACAAGTTCACGAAGATTCACCTATTTTCTAGTGACATGAATTACTGCTAGGTGGTCATGGTAATGGGTACCATCTAATTAAGGAGTTAATTGAGGATAATTAATTAAATATAATTTGTTTTATTTGAGCAAATTAACTATCGATTAAATTGTATATGATACAAGCCCAAGTCTAGTTGAGTAGTGTTCAGGGTCACACACAAATCCATGATGGAATTCTTAGAAATAATTCATTTGATTAATTATGGAGAAGAAGAAGCAAAGTTGAATTTGTCTTCTTGTAAAAAAAACAAAGTCAAACTTGTCTTCTTGAGAAGAAGCAACGTTGGACTAGTCTTTTTGAAAGAAGAAAAGTTGAACTTTTTCTCTTGAGAAGAGAAAGCAAAGTTGAACTTTTCCTCTTGAGAAGAGAAAGCAAAGTCGAACTTGTCTTCTTAAGAAGAAAAAACAAAGTTGAATGTGTCTTTTTGAGAAGAAGAAATAGAATTGAACTTCTATTCATAATAAAACAAAATAGTAAGACAAAATAGTTTTGTGTCTTCTTGAGAAAAAGAAGTGAAATTGAATTTCTCTTCATAATAAGATAAAATAATAATAACACAACATAGTTTTGTGTCTTCTTGAGAAGAAAAATGAAATTGAACTTCTCTTCATAATGAGACAAAATAGTTTTGTCTCTTTTCAACAAAAAAAAAAAAGCAAAATCGGATTTGTTTTCTTAAGAAGAAGAAGTAAAATTGAACTTGTCTTCTTAATATGACAAAATAGTTTTGCCTCTTTTCAAGAAGAAGAAGCAAAGTCATATTTGTCTTCCTGAGAGGAAGAAGTAAAATTGAACTTCTTTTCTTAATGTATCAAAATAATTTTGTCTCTTTTTAAGAAGGAGAACAAGAAGAAGTAAAATTGAACTTCTCTTCATAATATGATAATATTATTTTGTCCATTTTCAAGAAGTAGAATTCAGCTTGTCTTCTTCAAAAGGGGAAGACAATTTGAACTTTGTCTTTTATTAAAGGTCTATAAATAGAGGGTCATTGCTGCAAATGTCGAGAGATAATTTATGTCTCCTGATCTATTTTTCTCTTTGCTCATTGTTCATGTTCTTCGAAAGAGAAATGAGTTCTCTTGTTTTCTCTATCGATCAATTGTTGATTTATCATAATTTTTTAACGCCTACTTGCAAAGGGTTATAGGAGATTCCGTCATAGGTGGTGTGGACTATCTTTAAAGGGAAGATACTTGTGTTTCTATCATGAACATAGCCCAACACCGTCTACCTTGCCGAGCAACTAGTAGCTGTTTCCATCGTTGGTTTAGAACGAGATTCGTTCTTGAGAACGTTTAGTCACCTTCATCAAACGGAATGCACCAAAGCCTGGTATCCTAAACAATTCAACTGACTCCTTTTTGCATGAGATTTGTATCGTAGTAGCAACGAGACTGAGTGATTTGATCCCTAATTATAATATTGTATTGCAATTTAAACTCTAATTTTTGTTGCATTTAACGTCTCGAGGCTCATACGAGACTAACACCCCCCTCCCAACATACAAGATTAAAATGCAATTTTGTCCACTAACTCTGTAATTAATTGAGTTCGATCAGACTTAATTTGAATTAACTTTTATCCTATTTCCAATAGGCCAATAGGGTACCCCATGCTTAATGCACATTTAGTTAAGAATTTTTTTTATTTAAATTAAATTTTACCAGATCCAACTAATCACATTACAATTAAATTTTGTATAATTATTACATGATTAATTAGCTAAAATATACACCAATTACATGAGAAATTTATATACCTAAATATTGTAAGAGTTAATCTAGACCATAACTTCTATGCACGTGTGACTTATTATGTGATTAGTCATTTTTCCTTCACACAATAAGTATATTGTGTTTGATATATAACTGATTTTAGTTCTGTCAAACTCAATTTGAATTAGAATTCGCATGGTGCAATATAACTTTTTTCCGGCCGAAACTTAAACTTAGAATATAGAAAGTTAGCAATTATATGCATTAAGGTTATAATTAAGCATGGGAAAATTTGTTGACATGCAGGTTTGGATGCATTAACACAAGATGATAACCACTATTCTGCAACAGTCTCAGCCATCCTCGAAAACCAGTCGAACCGGTGGTCCACCTCTTTCTCCACCCCCATATCCTCCGCCACCTCCGCCTTCTCCACATGGTCGTCCACCGCCCCATTCGCTTCTTCCAGCAATCGCCGCAACCTTCTCCTTGACGGCGCCTCCCAATGGACCCTCAAGTACATACTCTTCACTGTCCCGCTCCTCTACACTAAATCACCCGAAACCTCCGCACGCGGCGGAGGAGCTCCGCCGGACGAGCTCGGCCCGAACCACGTACTCGCTGAACGCCGCCGCCGAGAGAAACTGAACGAACGCTTCATCATTCTAAGATCCCTGGTGCCGTTTGTGACGAAGATGGATAAGGCTTCGATTCTTGGGGACACCATAGAGTACGTGAAGCAGTTGAGGAAGAGAATACAAGAACTGGAGGCGCCATTGCGGCAAATGGAGGCAGAGAGAAACAGTACCAATTACAAGAAGCAAAACTACAGTAATTTGAAGGAGCAAAGAAGTAGTGCAGGGGGCAGTTTGGGGAGGGAGAAGAGGAAGATGATGAGGATTGTGGAGGACGGGGAACGCGGCGGAGGAGGAGGAGGAGGAGCAAAGTCTAAGGTGGTGGAGTCTCCGTCGAGGACGGTGGGGGAAGAGGTGGTGCAAGTGGAGGTGTCCATAATAGAGAGTGATGCACTGGTGGAGATTCAGTGTTTGCATAAGGAAGGGTTGTTATTGGATGTGATGCGAGTGCTTAGAGGGTTGAGAATAGAAGTAACCACGGTGCAATCTTCAATCAGCAATGGGGTTTTTGCTGCTGAGTTCAGAGCCAAGGTACATATCAATTGCTTAATTATTTCTCAAATTTAATTTTAGGATAAATTACAATTAACACTGCTAAAATTGTCATAATTATAAATATTCATTATTATTTGAAAAATTATAAATACCCCTCCGTAAGCTAAGAGAGCTAGCTATACGGCCTGACCATTCAGGACTGAAAGGACGGAATGGAGTAAGGGGCTACATATTTAATACTGGAATCCTGAACGAGTTTTGCCTATGAAAACTGCATGAAAAAGACCCCCATGATAGATTGTTCATTAAATCGGGTGCCCTCTCCTTACCAGAAATTCATTATCGTCTTTTCCGACAAAGTATTGTTTTAATCAGACTTAAATTAATAAGAGTATAACAAATATCCCTACAATAGATTGTAGGGAGTCTTTATAATTTTTTAAATAACAAGAAATATTTGTAATTATGACAAACTTTAAAACAATTTATTACAATTTACCCTAATGCTATATATAAACATATAGTTAATGATGAAATATTAATGTTTACTTTGAACATTTTCATACATATTGCGAACTCTTAATCAGTAGTGTGTGTGTTTGTGTGTGTCTAACTTTTTATATTGTTATTTTATTGGTTTTTGATGTTTAGGTGAGAGAGAATGTGAATGGGAGGAAAGCAAACATTATGGAGGTGAAAAGGTCAATAAACCAAGTTATTCTTCCCTGTTAATATGTTTATGATCCTTTGACATATATATGTATCTGACGTACGTATAGCTGGTAATCATTCATTCACATTATTTATGAATTATTTTTTGCTACAATTTGGAAACATTTTTAACTCAAATCGGGTCAAATCGAATCAAATTAATAACACAAACAAACGTGATACATTTATTATTGGATTAGTCGATTCTTCTCAACTGTACATCAATTATAAGAAAAATATATTGTACTTGATATATAATTAATCCAGATGCGACTAAATTCGATTTGAATTAAATTTTTTCATATAATTCATTTTAGAATTATTATGCCATGTGTGGTTAAACGGAGGCCAAATTTGATGTATAGTCTTTGCGCAAAAGTACAGGCTTGCAGTTATCTCCGTACGGGGTTTTCTCGCCCGCTGCCCACTCCGGTCTCCGAGTGTGCTAATAATTATAGAACTATGATAGAGAAAACGTGCTTACATGTTGGCCGCACCATGGCGACCCACAAAAGTTCATGCAAATGATCATCACAAGAAAGCTACAAAAAAATTTCCAATCCCTTTGTACAAAACAAAAATCTGTCCTCATTAAGAAGGAAAACAGTTTTACACAAAATTTCCGGACCTCCGCAAAACGCCCTCTCCAGTAAATAATAATTTGAGTAGCTGGAAGTGCAAAAAAACAAAAAAGTCCTCAAAACAACATTTCTCCAGCCCCGTTCGCCATCTTCTCCAAGTCTTCTTGTGATAGAAGGGTCTTTTTACCCATTGCACCGGTCTTGTCATACGGCTGAGCCATCCTCCTCAAGAACTGCACGTTTAGTGAAAACAAAGATATAGACAAATATGAGAAACCATGGAAACCAGAGATTATGAACAAATGTCCTGAAGACTTCAAAGTTCAATGAAAAGTATCATTCAACCGATGCACAAATATCAAATGACAAAGATGAGTGAGCTGAAACGAAATTCATTCCTTAAACTATTTGGGAAGTACTTCAAGATTTGATGGCAACATTATAGCATACCTCTCTTGCAATATGAACAGCCATGTCAGTGCTCAAGTTCAGGTGGGCATCGCGTAAATGTGATAGTATCCAACCAGGCAACTTCGAGCGCTTGTCATGACGACTATACCTAGTGGTGGAATAATAAACAGAACAGCAGTAAATAACATGTCCAATTGTTGAACTACCCGATAGAAAGGTACTGTCTGTTGAAAGATATAGCATACAGGAATTAGTATACGAGGAGTCAAAACATCTGTAAGGATTTTCCAGATGGCTTTTATTTCTTCAGTGTCAGAAACAAGGATACTTACCTCTTGTCAGCAAAAATCATCATCCCATAATCTGCCTTTGATCGGATGACACGTCCCACACATTGGGCAGCTTGTCTCTGAGAAACATGTCCAAATTGTGTAAGTACATCATAGCAATCGATCTTCTTAAAGAACAAACAAGTTACAACTAAAAGTACCAAAGCATCAAAAGTTAAAAAATCGCCCTCTCTTATTTGGAAAGTCTCCCGCAAATATTCCAATCTTGCAAGCAATATTCTGCAGTAGAATACTGGGTCAGCAACATGAAAACATGAAATAAGATGATAGAACTTTAGCAGACAAAGGAAATCCATAAGGTCAAATGCAACTCTAAAACACACTTGTGACCTCATATAGGATATGTAAACAGTCTCAATATGCAAACTAGATGGAATTTAAGAATGTGAATGAAGCTGTTCAAGCAGGCAAAAAAAGATGTCAACTGTTGAGCACAATATATAAAAGATATATGTACACACACACAACCAAGGCCTGCACTAAACCAGTCTTCAAGTGAAAGAACTTAGAGCCAACACGAGCAGTAAAAGAAAATACTGTAAGCCACTAGAAAGGAGACCGCAGCTAACCTGCTCAGTGTGTACTGAAAAGGAACACCAAACATGATTACAAGCCTGCCATAATGTCTGTCAAAGTCTATTCCTTCCGCCACTTTTCCCCTACAAGTAAAATTAAGTAATGGTCAGATAACACACAGAAAATGGGACATGTACAAAAGCCTACATAGAAGCAGGAAACTCAGGTTGAACATCCACTCAATGTCAGCTAATCAACTATAGCTTGAATGTTTGCTGGTAATAAAGACAAACTAACAGATGCCAACTTTGATGGCTATCAGATGGACAATATAGATAGAGAAAACCACTATAGTTATTAATTCATGCTTCGCTGATGTACCATTATCAGTTATGTTGTGCATTTCTTTTGCAGTTGTTGTCAATTCATGCTTTCATGTACTTAATCACTTCATGTCCCCCAATTCCAATTGATTCCTTCTATAGGACTTCTGCTTTTATCCAGAAAAAACTTTAAAATAATTAATTGCATAACTATAAGAACCATCCAGGATGTAGGTTCCGGGGCTGCCCAATGTTATATGGAAAGTTACCTGGCAACCGAGAAAAAAACAGCACCTCTTCCACAATCACAAGCTCTACGATAATTGTCTAGTGCTAGTGTAGTTTCAACCACATCCTGAGTCTCTATGAAGACGAGTTTATGTTGCATTATCTCCTGTAACACATTCAAAATGAAACCAGCGCATACCAAAGCCAAAGAGCAGATATCTTTAATTGACTTGTAAACCAACATATAAATTCTCAGGAAGAATTTTAAGAGTGTTTACCTTCAAAATTCCAGATTCATGCCAACTATTAACAATTCCATCCATGTAAGAGTAACTGACGAAGAAGCACACAATTCCATCTGGTACAACAGACACCATTTCAACCAAAAGTTTGCCATAATTTTTCTCCACACCAGGGTCACTTCTTAGATCATATTTCGTGCTCACAGGAAGCTGGTCACTAAAAAAACAAGGCACAAAGGGAAGAGGTTAAAACCTGGCAACACATTTTTCTGCTCAAAATAAATGAAATTAAGATCATAAATATAGGTTCTACAAGCCACTAAATTACCTTCCACGAGTAAGAACCATAGGGCATATGCAATCCCTTGTTAAGGACATTGTAAAGCTTCGACTAACCACAGGATTGAAATTAAGAAGACGAGGGTAGAGATCAATGGGGCTAAGTGTCCCAGATGTAATAACAACAGATTGGAACCGTTCAAACACGGGCTTTATGGCAAGAGAAGCATCATGGCAACATAGCTGAAAACCAACACAAGTGTTTCATGAGAAACTAAGCAGCATCTAAGGCATCTACAGAGGCGATGGATAGCACCAAGAAACCGATTGTTCACAAAAATATTCTAAAACCAAATGAAGTAGACGAAAAGATAAATATACTCGGCGCAAGTTCTCAATAAACTACAGCTAGGTGCCACTGGATCAGTGGCTTTAAAAGTTTATCCAATAAAAGAATTTACCAGTAGAAAACTCTCAAGAACTGTTATCACGAATCACATATGCTGGAAATGCAATTAAACTGAGCACTTATTTTACGCCAGTGACAAAATAAAAGCTAAATACCTGGAGGACAGGGTCAGGTATATGTGGCATCCTTTCATCAAAAGGCTCAATTATAATAGAAAAACCTCGAGCATAGGTCCCAACAAGTGTTGCCAAATCGCAAATTGTTTGGATGTGTAAAAATTCATCAGTATCAGTTATCTCCAGAGTTAACATTAGAGAGTGAAGCCGGTCATAACAAAACCTCAGCATTTTCTGATCGATTCCAACTTGCGCATTAATGGAAGCAACAAAAGTAACAGGCCCCTCCTTTTCAACATTTTCTGTTTGCAAACGCCCTTTAAAGTACTGGACCAATCTGCGCAAAACAGACACAAAATGCTCTGCACGCCTTATATTTCCAGGCACTGCTTCCTTCAATATATCCTCAGGCAAGGTAGGATTTGAAAACCAGGTGTCAGTAACTGTGAGAAAAAAGATATTCTTTGTGAGAACAATCACATTGACAAGTTGCATGCTTGATTCAAATTAATTATGAGTTGATTCAACATACTAGGAAGGTTCCCCCTTTGTGCCAGCCCCTCAACAAGCCGGTTGTATTCTGCACGCAATCGACCAGCGTCGGTGGCCTTTAACCTTCCTACCATGTTAAATAAAGTTAAGATAAAAGATAATCAAATGCTAGTTCTTATCCCTCTCTAGAAACAAAAGGAAAATTCATCATACTCCTTTTAGGAGAAATAATTACAACATGGATTATGTGTACCCTTCACAACAAATTTTATGTTTTCTACTTGTATTAAACTAATTCATCAAGCTATGGTTTGACCAGAAATAAGTAATCTTTCAAAGTTTAAACGATTTACAGGTAACTATAAAAGTTACGAAAAGAGGAAATTCATGGGCATGTGCAGCTTACAGAACTGATGAAACTCTTGGAAAAGTACAGATTACAATTTCTTTTAAGCATTAAATTACTTTTCCCATTCACCTCTGAGGACATGTCAATGAATATCTAAAACTCCACATAGGACTATCTTTAATCATTCTGTATGATAGTCAAAAGAACAACACCCAAATATGAGCTCTTCACACTCCTTTTCCTTAATGCAGCTCATCTCCCGAGAATTTAACTCATATGAGCAAAAATATTATTTATGTACACCATGAGCTTCGCAGCTATACGTCTGAAAAAAGGATCCTTTTCCTAGTGATAACCACATAGTTTAACAGACTTATAAGAGTAAATTCCTCATATGGACTTTTCAATCATAAGAACAATGCCAAGCATGGCAACAGTACCGCAAAAGCAGGTACAAAAGGAGGATGTTTGCATAAGGAAGCTATAGAAGGCTTTCCACACTCCAGGAGATAACCTTAAAATCTGAGCATAAATAATCCCTTAGTGTAATCATGTACATTATCAAAACTTCTAGTGTTATACCCACCTAAATATAGAACTTAGGTTAAAGCATACAACAAAATGAATATAAGCAAACTAGCAAATGCATATACCTCTCAATCTCCTGGGACATCCTATTCAAATTCCTTGTTGCCCCTTCAAGTGTCTGCATCCTTACACTAACACTAAGTGCCTCAATGCATACATTGTCAATATTGTGGGCCTCATCAAATACCACAACAGACTCTCTCTGCATCTCTTTTGATATGATTCCAGCAACTTTGGGATCAAGGAGGTACTGGTAGCTGTACACCACCACATTTGCAAATTGCACCATATGACGTGCTAAAAAGTACGGGCACCACCCTTTTTCTTTGCCAAACGCCCTTAAATCCTTCAGGAATCATTAAAATGACTAAAAGTCAAGATCCATTATTTCTGGTTCCCAAAGGAATAGTTAATAAAGCAATAAAAGCACCTTGTGAACCTCTAACGCAAAACTTCCATAACATTTCCACCAATTCAATGCAAGAGAATTCAATAAAGAACATATCTTGTAATTCAAATGTGTGTTGCAAGTTTCAAAGATGCCTCACATCCGGAAATTCAGTTGCAAAAAACTAAAAGTATGGGATAATAAACAAAGACAGTAACTTTGAGGATAGTAAATTTACCATATATATACAACTACAGATAGCAAACCTCAACCCAATCAATCTCTCTTATACCCCAGAAACTAGTAGAAGGAAAAATATTTAGCAATCAGTTTTTCCAACTACATAAATGAAACAAAGCAGAAACTTATTAAAATAAAAATAAAATTTAAAAAGCAAAAACTTAAAAGGTGGAAAGCCCTTAAATTCAAAAGACGCTAACGTTAGCATAAATACACTATGAAGAAAAGACGAAAAACACGTAAAGAAACTGAGAATGAACAATTCGATTGGTTTCTAGGAAGAAGTACTATAAAAAAAAAAAACTTCGAGCCGCAAAAGGCAAACCTGCAATGTATAGACTCCGGGAGGCAAAACCGCATCAGAGGCAGCCTTCTCATAGTTCTCGAAAAACTCACAAGTAGGAATATTCGGGTTCTCGATCGCCATCGCCCTTACCCAACTGGCAGTAAGCTTCCTACAAGCAGCATCGACCGAATCCCGGTTCTCGGCCGATATAACACTCGGATTCACGCACAAGTTCTTCCTCGATGAAAGACCTAAGGCGAGAATCCTCGCCGAAGGCCCCAAATGCTTCACCTGATAATTATGCAAGAACCTCAATTCTGCTAGGGTTTTCTCCATTTCGTGTACGGTGCGGGTACAGTACAAGAGTTTGACTGGATTGGAGGGTTTTGACAAAACGTAGCTTGTGATTAGGGAGAGAAGAGCAATGGTTTTCCCGGTGCCAGTCGGCATCTCTAAGAGGCAGTGACCTTTGGCGTCCAGAGCTCGTTTGAGTTCGACCATGTATGAGTACTGTTCGGGGTAGATGTTGTCATAAGGGAAGTATACAGTTACATCTTCGATTTGGAACTTCATCTCCAGGGCGGCGAGGGCGAGAAGTAGGGAAGACGAACTGTCAGAAGGGATCGCCGGCGATAATAAGAGTGTTGAATGTCGTTTGGAGACCTAATTAATCTGCCTTTCTTGAATTTTTTATTTTCCCCCTCTTTTGAGCTTAATATTTGACATCTCCTTCAGCAGCAACGTTTAAAAATAAATTCTGAAACTACTTCATACTTCTATAAAGTTCACTTTAGTCAAAGAATTAAAAAAAGAAACAATTTTTATATTATAGTCCATTGTAAAGTAGTTTTATGTGAAAATATTTTCTCCCAATTTTGTGATATTTTATTCAAATTACAAAAATCAAAAAGAAAAAAACACAATATATTGATTATATTGTTTGTTTATCTTTTTATAACGTAAAAATTAATATACTATTATATTCAATAATTGATTTTTTTTTACCACATCCTGGGTTACTAAATTATGAAATTATCAGTATTTTCAATCAATTTTTCTGAAATCAAATGCCAAACTTTATTATAAAAACAAACTTTTGATTAAGTTGATCTTATTGTTCTATATTCAATTCAAAATTGATATTAAAAAAAAAGAATGTTTAATTCTTATATTATATTTTTATAATTTACAATAACAATTAATAGTTACTAAAAGATAAATTGACAACAAACTCTTATAAACTTTTCTTGTTTCCTATTTATCATATAACACATCAAACTAAAACTCCTGTTATCAGTTTGTCTCAGATATTAATAGAAGAAATCAAATGATAAAAGCATGAAAAGGGTGAGGATATTTCCTATTACAATGAACTTCTTTTCCGAACAACCTCCCCTTTCAATTTCAAGGAAGCTAACAGTGTACTGTAGTGAATGTAAGCTAACGATTCTGTTACAAAGAGCAAACAGGATACAGCTCATCGTGCTGTAAATTGTAGCAAGAATCGTTTTTCTGCAAATTCATCAGAACATGTCCAGCCATGCTACAAATTCTGCGATACTAAACAATCAATCTTCTGGAGTTGAGGTCCTGGAAGCCAAGCCCTTGATTGTGTGCCGACACTGAAACCTGCCAGGTAAATGGACTTGTCAAATTTAGAGTCGTCTCCTATTGCTAGTTTTCACAGTTTACCATGCATCCTGCACTGATAAGATTAATATTTTGATGCTACTAGGCAGTATCTGGGATTTCTCTTTTCAACTCAGATCGCGTGAATTGCCTAAAGACAATTTGGTACATTTCATTTGGTACCGGAAGACAGGGCAACAAGTTAAGATTTGATAAGAGGAGCTCGGCAGAAACCCAAAACTAGGATTACCTACAGCATGATGCAGCTCAAATCTGGATAGAGAGTGAAATATTTTGAGTGCTAAACAAAGTTATTCTACAACCATTTGAGACATGTTAGAAGGTGCAATGGATTATCAATATCACATTTGAAGCAGAAAATCCTGATCTCATAAGATTCAACAGTTACACACAACCGCATATATAAGCAGAGTTCAAGAAAGCAGCAGGAACCTGTAAACTATACCAGATTAAATCCTTTGATGTAGAATCCAGTAATCCAACAGAGCTGGGTTGAGCATTCACTCCCAGGACTCGGGTTCTGCACCTGAACCTTAATCTAAAAGGCACCGTCTGTAACAAAAAAGGATAAAACAGTATGGATCCATATAACAAGAATATCATAAAAATTGTGATATCAAAGTTATGTATGAGAGGTATTGAAAATGCGATATCAAAGTGACAAATAGGAGTGTAGTGCGAGCTTCCAGAATAAGTCAATAGTTGCACAGAGTTACAAGATTCCTAGGTGTGTGCAGCATCATAATTAGCCTTCATTTATACCATTGAAAACATTATAGGCTATGGCAATAACTCCAAACTTCTTATTGTGAAACAATTCCTACAGCCAGATCAACACAAGTATGCAGGCGTGAGCCAAAAAGAGGGTATCTTATTGCAGAAAAGTAATAATCAATAACTAAAGCAAGAATAGGGAAAGGAATTCAGTGACCTAGTTTTTATTAGATTCAGCAATAATTTCACCTGAACCTCTATAAGACCATAATTTAAGGCAATTTTCACATGGGAATAAAACAAATTGCCAGGGAACTACAAATGGGTACTTGTGAACTTTTTACCTTCCTATTTTGTCGTAACCCACGCTTGGGAAGAAAGTGCAAAGGCAAATCAATGTAAGAGGGAGCTTTCACCAAGAGAAACAGTTTTGTAGGACCTAAAAACATTTTGTTTACCAAAACTGCATTTCAAAACCATGAAACGTACACTTCTTTGTAGCACTTCAAGAAACAAGGAACAGTAATATCAATTACCAGCACATGAATCTGATCCAACACCCCTTGATATCATTGTGCGAATCGCCTATCCAAAAATAGAAACAATAACAAACAGTCAAAGACTCCATACATCAGAGAAAGTCCAAATGCCACAACCAGAGTCGACAACAACCTTTCTAGAAAGAGTTTCTGCAACTTTACTTCGACAAAAATCCCCTGAAACAGCCCTCCAGTGTGAAAAACTCAGTTCATAAACATGCAACGGCCTTAGAGGACTAGGTCCTAGAACCAGAGAAATTTTCTCAACATTCGGAGCTTCTGCAATCATCAACTGAAGTGCAGTCTTGAGATTAGAAATGCAATTCATCAACTTTTCCAACCTTCTTATCCCCATTTTCACCTCTCTCTTCCTCGCAGCCTGCTTTCTCCTTGTCGATACTGACTTCACTTCGCTTTTCGCCGGCTCAACTTCCTGTTCAGTAGTAAATTCTTAAGCTTCAAAAAATCAGAATGAAATTGGGGGAGGGAGAACAAGAAACTACAATCAATCACCAATTCTTCCAACTCCGTGCGCAATTCATCGAATTCCTTGGTCATATCCTGAAGTACTCTGCAAAAATGACAAGACCAATATACAAAGATTTAAAATTGAGCAAGTTTTCTTGTACTTGGTGGAAATTTTAGCATTTTCTGACGGAATTACGAGGGGATTTGCTGATGCATGAACAGAATGAATCCGAGGATGTCGATGACGACGTGGAAAACGGCGGAGCTATCTAGTGACTCGGCGGCGGTATCGATATTCGTGACCTCCATCTCCGAGCTCCCTTCACCCTCTTCCATCGCCGCTGCGAATTTGCCGAGGGGGACGTCGTCGTATTGACAGGAGAAGGGAATTGAGTTTTCTTAAGGTACTTTTTCAAATTCGTGAGCGCGGCCTGAACTCTTCTTTCTGTCTCTCCCTCTTTTATTTCGGGCAAATATTCCTAATTTATATATATATATATATATATATGTGACCTAGTATACACAGAAAATAAAAATGAATTAATTTTAAATGTGTAGAAATAAAAAATTATTGACAAAATTAATTATTGAAAAAATATAGTTTAGTTATTTATGAAAAAAAAAAAAGGGGAAATAAGGGTGGTTTAGAAAATCGACATTTTATCTCAATATATATGATCTCTAAGCTAAAATAAATAATAAAATTTACATATTAAAAATAAAAAGTATAATAAAATTTGGATTATTTTCAATTCGATCAATATATAGATAATTAATGTAGAGAATATTATACTTTTATTTTGTTTGATATATAAATAACTTTTATTAGCATGAAAACGCTATATTTTTTTGGAATAATAACTCTCCCCTTTCTTGAAATTTTGGTGTAATTATATCTAGATCTCTTGTAGTTTGAAAAATTATATTTAGTACCCCTGATATTTGCTTCCGTACAAATAAGTCCCTTCATTAATCAAAATTCATTAAATTTGCTGATATTAACAAAAAAATAAAAAAAAATATTTACCTTGACTTATTACTAATTTATTGCAGATCAGATAAATCTTTTTATAATCAAATTACATCCATATGTTTTTACATGTTGATGCATGAGGGTAGTTTAGTCAAAAAAGATTATTTGACATGTAATAAGTTAGTAATAAGTCAATCGAGGGTAAATATCAATTTTTATTTATTTGATTGTTAATATCAATAAATTGAGTGAATTTTGAGTAACAGATAACTTGTTTGTTAGATCGAAACAAACTTTAGGAGTGTTACAGAAAGTTTAGGTGTAATTACTCTAATCTCAAGAGAGAAGAGTGTAACTGTCCCTATTTTTTATAAGACGCTAAAGCCAACTAAATTAAGAGTAATTTAATCTCGATCGAAAAAAATAAAACTAAAACAAAAAAATGTTGACAATACACTAATTTGAAATGTTTATGTTTTGTTTTTGGAGTTGTAAATATATAGATACCATAAAATGTATGAAATTTTGATTCTAAAAAGAAAGTAATAGCAGCATGTTATAAGAGTTGAAGTAGTGGGTGTATGATGCATATTATATGATTTACATGTTGTTCAACTAACTTCTACCATTAACAGGGACGAGCACAATTCACACCCACCATAAACTTACGGTGGGGAATTATATTTAGACCCTTTTTAAAATGCTAAATTACACTTGTCCTCAAAGAAGTTTAACATTGTGTACATTCCGTTTGAAAATTTACTATTTATACCTAACTCTTTTTTGTTATGGATTGGATGAAGAATACTGACGTTAGTAAAAAATTACATAAATTTTTAATTTTACCATCATTTAACATCTCAATGTAATAATTTAGTATGTATTTGGAGAATTATTAAGGAGTGTAAATATAATTTTAAATTTTATTTAAAAATAAACATAATTTCGTATTTTCATACGAGATTTAGGTATACTTAACCCTGTAGAAATAACGTCCTTTATGAGTAATTCATGTGGGTGATAACATATACAATATGATTGTAAATATATCAAACTTTCATGTCCAAATCCAACATTTTGAACTATAAAAGACAAAAATGACGAGATAAATAAAATACTTTTATATCACAAATTGATGAAATAATTATTAATTCAGACTTCACGTAGCTGATATTATTTAAATTACATCATATGAATAAATATCAACAACAGGAAGACAACAAATGTGGAGCTTATGAATAGGTGCAATTTTTCTTTTTACATGCTATATCTGACGAAATAATTTTTGGTATTTGAAATCGTCCGGTTATTCTTCTTGAATTTTAATACGTCCATTCTTTAGGGAGAAAAATCTCTGGTGAAAGACAAATTGCATCATCCACCTTCTCCTTCTTATCCAACTTTTCATCATTTTTTCTCACAATATTTTTATTTTGATCTGTATAAAATAAAATAAAATTCAAAAGTCAGTATTTCAAAATTATTAGTGCAAGAAATTAATGAGTATATATATGTGTGTCATAATAAAATAACCTGGTTGGGACTTAATCTGTTGCCCAAGCTCGTGCACGTTAAGGTTGAGGGCTTGAACCACTCGAGAAGGTAATAAAACGGGAGAGAAAGCTGAAAGATAATGAAAATAGATAAGTGCATATTTCATGTAATAAAAACTTTTAGAATAATTTGATATTTTTTTTAGAAAAATAAAATTATAATATACTAAAACTCAAATAAATGTTTGCTCAGTATTTAGAACTCTAGTTACAAATTTTGGGAATTGATGTTTTATTATAGTAATAATAAATTCGAAAACTATGAGTTCTTATATTATAAAAACAATTTTCTAGTCAGTTTCCATCAAAACGAGTCCTGTTTTCAACAAAACTATCTCGAACTATTTTCACAACAGGGTAAATTATAATGAATTTTCTTGAAGTTTGTTATAATTATAATAATTTACTCGTTGTTTGAAAATTACAAATATCTTCTGAAAATGGTTGTCTAACAAATACTCCATTGGTATTATAATTTCTATGGAGTATTTATTAATTTTTTAAATAATGAATAAGTAATGTAATTATAGCAAATTTTAAGAAATTCCTTTGTAATGTACCCTTTACAATATAAAATAATTAATTTAGAAAATCCCAATGTATCAACCTAAATCATGCATAAATAAAAAATACACACAAAAAAAAAAAATTAAGTTAACACAGACCACATTTATAAATACCATAAGTTTGTGGGGAATTTTGCAAATACTACAAATTTGGAGAGCAGAAACATGCAATAAAATTGCATAGTACCTGGCTAATTGCTGAATTGGAAATCGGTACCTCCTCTTCTGGGAAGAAAAACCCCAGTCCCACAAGATCTTGGGTTAGAGCCCAAGAATATCGCTTGCATTCCAGGCCCACCAGAGGCCCAATTCGACTGATTCCTCCCTCTTGTACCTCTCTCTCTCTCGCTGCTTTTTGACTGCTGCTCAAACTGTATAAGTACCACAAATGGTGACCTCATTTTCAATATGGAATCAAATATTTTTATAAAATAAATAATAATTTCCCAATATACAGAGACAATATGTGTTGAATAATTACATTATTTTTTTAATATACGGACTTAGATACCATATAAATTGGAAAAAATTACAGCTACATTCTTTAGAATTTGATATAATTATAAATATTTTTTCGTTATTTAAAAATTTATAAATACTATCTCATTGTTGAATAATTACAAATATTTCTCCTCAACTAAAAAATAATTACATAACCCTAAAAAGTGAGATTGACATTACTACTTTACCCTTACTAAAAAATTTAAAAAAAAAGTTTGAGAAAAATAGAGGGTGGTATAAAATAAATAATCTGTTGAAAATATACGTCCATAAAAATATTTTGATTTTTTTAAAATAATATATGAAATTATAATCATAATTCAAAATTATATATTAATCAATTTACCATAAAAATTGAATGGGAATCTAACGGAAGCTAACGGAATAATTTCGTTTAGATAAATGTTAAAATTATGGATATTTATAATTTTTTTAAATACTAAAAATATATTTGTAATTATGTCAAATCCGAAAATATATAATCACAATTTACCTAAAATTATGTATCTGATTTGAAGTAATTAATAGCTTCTAAGGCGGGGCATGCCACCATATATTCACGTGTAAAATCTGATTACTTCCTAAGTTGATTCTCTCGTTAATTCTTTATAGCATGGGAATTTCACTTCACAAGGATTTTAATTTTTCTTTAAAGAAAACGTATGTTTTAAGGGGAGGGGCTCCGCCACCCGCGGCCGTTCCCCCGCCACACACCGCCGCGGAGGAAAGAGAAATAAATAATAATATTAATTAGTACCATCAACGGCGAGTTCAACTCTGCCGACGACGGAGATTTTATCCGCTGTCGACGTGCTTGCTGCTCAACCCTAACTCCAAACTGCTCCTGCAAGCAGCGAAAACTCGTACGTTTTGCTTTCTACATATGTACAGTAAAAACAACAATGCAGAGGGAACATATATAAGGCTTGTACCTTTGTGTGATGCTGGGTAATCCGCGAATGTTTCTGTAGGATTCCATGGCAATCATTCTGCGCCATATCACAGACAACAATCTAAGAGTCCGGAGAGAGAAGAATGGGGAGGTGATTTGTAGTTGAGGGAATAGATTCAGAGTTCCAACTTTGAACCTGCAACATAACTACTTATATAGTACTTATGAGACAGTTTAGCCTTTATGAATTCCCCATCTTGCCCCTCATTATCTACCCCACTCAAAATTCCAACCCAAAACAGTTTGTACAGTTTTAAAAATGCAAATAATCGCATAACAAATATATCACACTTACTCTAACTAGTTTGATTTGAAAAAAAACTCCTCTCTACCTCAATTACACGTCCCACCACATTTTTCGAATCAAATTTTCTATCCCAATACTTGAATTATACATACGTGTATAATATTTGCGTTGTTTGTATACATATAAAATATTTTTTTTAGTGAAATATGGGTCTATTACTTTCTTTTTCTGGGGAGATTTGGTGAGGACTAATTGAATGGATTGATTCATAAATAGTGATTAATTAGCATTAATTACAAAATCATGAAGCCAGGAATGCAATGCCATAATCTGAACTATGCAATCTATGAAGGGCGCCCAGTTGTAAAGCATTACAAAATACCTCTTCAATCCAAGATTTTATACACGTACAATTTTGAGATTTCGGTATTGATTAATAGTTATAAGTAGGGTAGAAAAATAAATTAAATTACTCGAATAATAAATGCACTTTAGAATGACAAAAATACTAAATGTATATTATTGTTGTCTAAACGTATCTATTATAAATAAGAAAAATATTTAGATCAAATCAAATTCAATTAAAGTTTTTACACTGTAAATTACGTTGTATTTCAATTTATATGTAGACGAAATATTTATAAAACCTACTGTATCATCTGTATAATAAAAAGAATAAATTTATACATACTCGTGATGTTTATATATTATACACGATACAGTATGTAATACATTTTTCATTTTCATCGCATGTGTCATCATGCATCTTGCTAATATGAAATTGATGCTGCTTTGGACGGGAATCAAAAGGGTTAAACCCGTTTCAACAAGTATGACTCTAAAATTTCAAACACTGCTCGTTTGTCGGAATCTATTTTAAAAGTCAACTTATTTACCACCAGACCAACAATTTATTACAACATAAGAAGAAGTAGGTGTACCATTTTGATATTTTAAAATTAAAATTGGGAGTAATTTAAGGATAATTGAAAATGCAGGGGCATGGAAGTAAATTGAAGAAGTGGACGTGGATAGGTTGGGTTGGGTAAACCTCTCTTCCTCTCCCCTCGCAGGTTGTTGCAGTTGTGATGATTGGCGTTGTTAAGGTTTCGTTGCTTTGCTTGTCCCAAATAATCCCAATTTTCTTATTAATATGTAAGAAAACTAACTATTATCTTCCACCTGTGACCTTCCAAATTCAGTAACATTAAAATAAAGTTTTGATTTTTCAGATTTAAATGTATACCATCCCCCACCTAATTATTGAGCAGCATAACCCTTCTTTTTCTTCATAACCACCACACCAACCCACCTATATATCTTGAACAAACTTATTCTTATGTTTCAGTTTAGGGAAGTGGACTCTGGGTGGCAATATTTTTTTAGCAGAAGTGATGAACTATTATTAATTGAAATAAATATATTATAATTTATAATTATTTTTATCTCTATTAATATCTAACTAAAACTATCACAATAATCATATTTTAATTAACAATACCTATTATTACAATAGACAACAACTCCTACTATGCAGTAGACAACATCCCACGCACATGGTGGAATTCGAACCCATGATCTCTAAAATCATGGGGCTCAGCTTCGCTAATTGAGGTAGGTCTCATTGGCGGGTGGTAACATTTGTTAATAGATAGTTGTACACGTATAATCAAATAAATACAACAGAAAATTTATAAAATAAAAAGTGAATATATAATTAAAAAGGGATTAAGTGATTACCATGAGTGGTAGTGGAGGTTATCATATATTGATAGTTAAAAGGCGATGTAGACAATTTGAAATAAATAAGTTAAATAAGTATTATATTGGTATAGATATTTAAAAGTATAACTAGTATTTTAAAATTTAGTGTTGCGGTGTCACGGACTAACAATTGTAGGAGAGAAAGGGCTTTTATTTTATTTATTTGTATAGATTTTACGTAAATAAATATAACATGGTAATATTTTCTGTCGCAGTTTCATAATTGTTTAGTTATGTGGTAATCTTGCAGAAGTACTTTTGAACTTCCTATTTTTGAGCATTCTTGATGACTGTAACTATTTTCCGTTTTTTTTAATGTTTATTTTTACTATTTTTGAAGCTGTATTCAGAAGCACATATTGGATTTTACGATTTTATTTTCTGAGATCAATTGATTATATTTGATATTACCAAATGCAGAACCTAACTCACCTTGAATAATCCTTTGAGGAAGCTCAATTGTCAATAATTTCATTCTTCCCATTCTTTTTTTTTTTTCTTTTTTTGAAAAAGAATCTTCTGTAAAACATTCATGTGAAGTTCATCCCCGTTTGAGCATTGAAGAGAGGGTGTACAAGAAAGAGCCGTCTCTCAAATAACTGAACAATCCCTCAAATTTCTCTATAATTTTCAATGAAGGAGTATCTTGCAGACATAAATTACCATCCACTCCAAAACCATAACTATCTGCCTACATCTATGTAGCTGTTTCATAGCAAAAACACAAGAATTTTCTCTGTTTCATAGCAAAAGTACAAACATATGGGTTGTAAAATTTGACCGCCCTCCTCCATCAGGCATGACTTGGTTCATCAGTCACTCAAAGGCCGGGGGATGACTAATGTACAGATTGAACAGTTAAATCAGAACTATGCAAACCATATGTTGCCAGGGGTCTAGAGAAGGGCTTCGTAGTCGAGGAACTGATCCTCAATATGTCTTAAAAACCACTTGGAATTTCACTGACGCGCATTTTGCTTGTTAGTTGTAACAATCTCTTGGTTTCATCATCTATCTCTACATTGTCCTTCTTCATCCGCTCTGCCACAATAAGTGGCATTTTACCAGCTTTTGCATAAGTTCGGAGAAGAGAATTGTATGTCTCTGTACTCACATAGCCAGCTCGTCGAAGAATAACCAGCAACAGTTCTGCACCCTCGACATTACCAAACTCTTCCACAACTCTACATACTTTCTCGACCAGCTTTTCATCTGGATCCCATTTTCTAACACTACCAATGGCTTTTTTGAAACAATCAAGAACTTTGTCAACCTGCCTTTGTTTCAAATAACCCCAAGTAAGAAGCTCCCAAGTGGTATAGCCTGGTACTATATCTTTTTGCACCATCCGATCGTAAAATGCCTCTGCCTTCTCCATCTGATCTTGATTGATGTAAGCAGCAAGAAGTAAATTTGGAACTCTTGAGTCATTGGTAGGGGAAACAGACTCCCACTCGTCGTACAGTTTCTTTGCTTCTTCAAGTTCTTCAAGTTTCAGTAAGGAAGTAATCATGCAAGTGTACTCGACATCATTCAATTTGCGGTAAGTGGACTTCATCTTCTTCCATATTCGGCAAACCTCACTCTTATTTTCAAGACCAGTATGCAAACTGATCAGCGATGCATATGCCACTCGAACTTTTCTAGAGACCCTTTTCTCCATCTCCTTCAGAGCAGACTCAGCTTTTTCACGGAGTGAATTCTTGATGTAGATGCTGGTCAATGTGCTGTAAGTCATCCAGTCGGGTTCTATTTTGGCCTGCCTTTGCTCCAGGAACACCTTTTCAGCAGTTTCAATAATATTTTGTGATGCGCATGCAGCCAACAACAGATTATATGTGACGGCATCTGGAGTGGTCGTCGTCTTCAGCTTCTTGACAATTTCTGGAACCTTTTCCAACTGGCCTGTTGAGACATATAGAGAGAGCATGTGGTTAAATGGAAGAGGACTCTTCAAGAAACCACATTCTGACATCTTTTCCATCAGAGCTTCAGCCTTGTTAGATTCCTTGTGCTGGACATAGGTGTGGAGAAGAGCACTACAAGTGGCGGGGGCTCTCATTTTCTCAGGCAGATCTTCAAAGAACTTTTCTGCACTATTTAGACCCCGAATTTTAGCAATTAAATCCAAGTGGACAGCGTAGTCCCCAGGTACAAGCTTCATATCTTCTTGTATCCTCATCCATTCACAAATCTAGAAACACCACCAATAGCATCACAAACTTAGAACTGCTGTACGCAACAACTAGCGTCAGAAGTGTGTCAGAGTTTCCCTTATCCTCACCCTCTATCCTACACCAAGCGGAACCTAACATCTTTATTGCTAGATATACTGAACTACTAATCCCAAGTAAATTGTCAACACGAGATCGAGTACAGTCAAAGTAACTGAACTAAGACAAATATTTCCCTCTTAATCTTTGTATTTGCTCATATCTACGATTTCTAAAGACTAAACTGAACAGCGACAATCAGCACAGAGCATAAATGAAACTGAGAATTTTTATCACAAATTATAAAAAGCAAGAACAAAGAAGCACGTAGTATATAAATATGCAAGTGGTACAACCTCGAGGGCATGTTTGTAACGCTTAAGCTTTCGGAGCTCGCGAACAATGCGATTCAGCTCGTACTTGCGCACGACGTGTCCTTCCTCCTTCCACTTGCGTAGGGCGACCACAGCACTCCGCTTCGCGTACACCAGAGCGAAAAGCCGCCGCCCCAGCGTGTCTCTGCCGGTGCTTTCGTTTCTGAGCTTATTTCCGGCAGTTTTTCTTCCCTCACCAGATACCGTCTCCTGCGCCGGAGCAGAGACCACTGCCGTCTTCGTCGAAAATCGGCGCGCGGCGGCGCTGGATGCTCGAAAAATTCGGTGCAACATTTTCATCTGAAATGTTGGTTTAGAAGAGTATACATAAATTTTCAACAGAGACTGAAAAGAGAGGCAAGTAGAGCCCAGCCCACGAACGCAACTGGGCTTAAATATTGGTGTTTCGATCGATACAGCAATTTATTAGTAAACCACAATTTAAGCATTACATGCGGGGGCGGGGGCGGGGGCGGTCAGGTATTTAGATTCTAACACACTCAATACAGTGTGCCAAGTAAGAATAATAATCCATCTAATAGCTGTTTGTAGTAATTCTGAAAATTGAGTAGACTATAAATTAAAGAGGTATTATATTGTTCTCCTTTACAATTTATTGTAATTACATGTATTCTTATAATTTAGAAAATTATATTTAATATTTTTATAGTTATTTTTACCTAATAAATAAATTTCGTCGTTAGCCGCATTCAATTAATTTGTTGGTATTAGCAAAAATTAAATGGAAATTTATATTTATTCGATTGATTTATTATTAACTTATTTCAAGTCAAATAATTTTTTTTAGGTCAAACTAGCATTTTATAACTCCACGTGCTAATGCATGTGTGAAGGTTGTTTGGTTGTAAAATACTTGTTTGACCCACAATAAATCATTTAACATTAATGTAGATTTTTTAATCAATTCTTTTGCTAATATCAATAAATTCAATGAATTTTGAAAAAAAATCAATTCACTATTTATTAGACGAAAATAAATTTCAAGAATACTAAATATAACTTCTCAAATTATAAGAATTTATGTATAATTACACAACAAAACCATAATAGAATATTGTAATTGTTCCAATTAAATAATATACATTATCAAAGTATAAATTTAAACAATACACATTTATTACACGAGCCTAACCTCGAGTGGTGTTCCACGAAACTCAAATCATCATTGGTCGTAATCGCCACATTTTACAAATACTTACGTACATGTGTCTGACATGTCTAGGGCACGCGGATGGTGTGTTCCAAAATTAAAAGAAAAAAAAATACAGTGTCGGACACATCATGAACACGCCTATTGGCGCGTCCGATATGTTTTGAACACGTTTGGATTTTTTTTTATAATTTTAAAAAAATTGGGCTACTTTTTTTTTTAAAGAATTTTAAGCTTAGTAAAAAAATAAAAAGAATTAACTTACTCATTTCAAACTAAAAGTTTTGTGAAGAAATTACTAAAAATTTGGGAGATGGTCATGATGATTTAATTAATTTGAATGTTAAAAAAATTTCATTAGTACTTTTAAGATAAACTTATTACATATATTTTTTAAGCTATATTTGGTTAAAACATAGATGTAAGACATGCTTATTTTATAATTTATCTTGATATTATTCATTTGCACATTTTAATTTTATGAGAAATGGAGAATATATAATTATATATAATTAAAATATATATTATATGTAGTCATGTCAGTGTCATATCGCGTCCTATTTTTTATATTTTTTGTGTCATTGTATCCATATTATATCATGTTTGTATCGGCATGCCCATGTCCGTATATTATAACTTCTAACCTATTACTCAAGTCATATTCAATAGGTGTTTTAAACTAAATAAATAATATTAAAATTGGCATAGTTTAAACTCTTAACATTTTCACTATGTTTGGTTTTGATTCAAAGATGGGCCAAAATATACATTATGTTTGGCTTGTTTTATTTTGCAAGTTTTAAGTATATTTTGCATTATTTTAAAACAGTATTTTGATTATTCTTTTATCCAAAAAATAAAACTAATTATATACATACTTCATACATATATATATATATTTATATATAAAAGAGACATGATTTGACAATGAACAATACTTTTTATCTCCCACTACTCAACATCAAACATACCATATTTATTTTATATTATCTCAAAAAACAAATACAAACATACACACTATTTTTAACTTATACTTATTTATTTTTGTTTTTCTCTCTCTATTTTCACAAAACACTCCAAAACAAGTTAAAAACAAAATCAAATATTATGTTTGTTTTTTCAAAAATGGATTTCTTAAATTATACAATCACCAAAAAAAAGCGATCTTATGAGATTATATATAAAAAAAAGGATTAGAAAATAATTACCAACGGTCATATGAATCTTGAATTACTTTTTCTCGAAGAAAAAGTTACCAAGTTATAACGCCAGTTTTCTCTCTATTGTTTAGTGTTCGACTCAGCCGCGCTTCAACCAAAGCACGAATCACACCCCCACTAATTATCATCAACAGTCTCAACTCGCACAAAACCTTCGAATCAATGCCAACTGGCGGTCCAATCTCCGGCGCCCGCACCAGCGTCCGTATCGTCGTCGTCGGCGACCGCGGCACTGGAAAATCCAGCCTCACCCACCCCCCACCCCGGCGGCTGCCGCCGAAACCTTCAGGCAGGAAGTTCCTCCCGTTCTCCCTCCCACTCGCCTCCCCGCCGATTATTATCCAGATAATGTTCCAATTGTCATCATCGACACCTCATCCAGGTGCACTCTTCATGCACGTCCTTCTTTCAATTGTGTGTTTTTGATTTATTAGGGGAGTTTTGCACGCTCTTATGGATTAGTTTGTGGATGCAGTTTGGAGAACAGGGGGAGACTCGCTGAAGAATTGAAGCGTGCTGATGCCGTAGTGTTGACATATGCATGCGATCAGCCTTCGACGCTTAATCGCCTCAGTTCATTCTGGCTCCACGAGCTCCGGAGACTAGAGGTTTGAGTTAAATGTTTATGTTGCATTATTGATTTCTTTACATGTGTTTTCTTTAATTAATACTTGGGGTGGTGTACGGTTCTTCATTCAGTAATTAGTTTATAGTTGTTTGATTGGGTTTTCATCACCAATTTTTTTTGTTACTATTTTTTAATGTAAGTTTTAATTTACTAGATTATAATTGGTGATGGTGTTGTTGTTGTTGTTAGATAATCTTATTGGCATTGCAGCATGTGATTTTAGGTATATTGTCCAAACTTAGTTTGAATTTCTCACCAAGCGAGATAGTTTGTTTGGGGTTGTTTATGGTGATTGAATGAACTAATCTCCAACCAAATTTTAATTCAGTGTAATAGGAGTGTGTTTTAGTTGATTGATAGCCGAGGTTGAAATATTAGTGCACTAAGATTGGCGTCTGGTTTCACAAGTGAGCAATTTCGTGCTCAAATTTGATTTTAAGGACTGCCTCTTTTAAGCAGCTTGGTTTACTTTTCAGTCCATTGATGTCTGGAAACTCACTAGCTATGCAGTTGTCTCCCGCATTTGTAGCTCACATGATCACATCTGCCAAGGAAAATGATTTATCTTCACTTTATTGGTAGTTGTTATTCTTTCATGCTGATCTGGATATGCCTCATCAATTTTGGTTGCTTAGATCAAGGCACCAGTTATTGTTGCTGGTTGCAAGCTAGATCGGCGAACTGAGGAGTACAATTTGAGCATTGAGATGGTGCCACTCATGCAGCAGTTCCGTGAGATTGAAACTTGCATAGAATGTTCAGCAGCTAACATGCTTCAGGTTTGAGATGGTTAAATCTTGGAGATTCTGGTTAACTCTTTCTTTTGTTCATTTGGATGAGAATAAGAATCTGCAGATGATTTGAGTGGTTGTAAGATTTTTACAGATTCAAGAAGTATTTTACTTTGCTCAAAAAGCGGTTCTTCATCCGACAGCTCCATTATTTGATCAAGAAACCCAAACCTTGAGACCTCGTTGCATGAGGGCCTTGAAGAGGATTTTTGTTCTCTGTGATCATGATATGGATGGTGTTCTCAATGATGACGAGCTAAATGAATTTCAGGTTGTTTCTTTATCCTCTCTACCTAAACCATTTTTGTGACTTTAAGATAAAGAGTTTTTCTTTTGCTTATATTGTTCATGTCCATCTGAGTTCTGTCTTTGTGCGAAAATGCAGTTCTTTTATCTTTTCACCTCTAACCTTCAGTATTGGTGAGCAGGTTAAGTGTTTCAATGCCCCTTTGCAACCTGCTGAAATAGTGGGTGTTAAGAGAGTGGTACAAGAGAAGTTGCCTGAAGGAGTCAGTGAACATGGTCTTACCTTAACTGGCTTTCTTTTTCTTCATGCTCTTTTTATAGAGAAAGGCCGAATTGAGACAACATGGACTGTTTTGAGAAAATTTGGGTACAGTGATGAGCTTAAACTAAGGGATGATTATTTGTCAATTCCAAACAAAAAGGCTCCAGATCAGGTGAGTCTTGTTGCAAAGCATGTTTTCAGTTATTGTTTGCGACTCTGATAATGTTTCTCAACAAATTCAAAAGGCTCTGTTTGGTTTTAGTGCTGTAAGTTTCATAAAGAGTGTAAGCCCTCAAATAGGTCCACCTGGTTTGCATTTAAGAATGCATGTATTTGGAAAAATTGTTTATAGAAAATGGATATTTTATTATTTTCCAAGTAGTGTCAGCTTTAAGTTCCATGTCACTTCAAATCAGGTCAATGTGATGTTAGTGGTGTCAAATTAATAAATCATGAAGTTGGTTATGTTAAATAGCATAAATTTGGATAGTATTATGGGATAATGATCTATTTACTTTGGTTTGTGATAGTTTATTATATTTTACCTTTAGAAGAAGGAAAGAGAAACAGTAACCTGAGTAGTGGGAGTATGTGTGCGGTTGGCACTATTTGTGATTTGGTTTGAATAGATTGATTTTATAGTAAACTTATTAGTGACTTAAAGATTTGGTTAAGTAATTTGAAATAGGTAAAATTATTCATATAATAACAAAATCATACATTAATTGCTTCTAATGATTCTAGAAGAGTCAGTTTTTGCTCACAAATGGTGTTTTTATCCTCAAATCATAGAGGGGTTTCCTTCATGATATATGTTCCATTATCGTTAGTGGTATCAGTGTTCTTGTAGCTGTTATTGGCTAATAATCTATCATTTTCTAAAAATATTTGGTTTTGGTACTTTATTAACTAACTATTACATAGTAAAACATTTTGTATCGTTTGATATACAAGAATTAATGCATTTCTGAGCACTTGGTTTAGCCTTCTATTACAGTTTCTATCTTCAAATGCTCGTGTCATTTGCAGAGTGTTGAATTGACAAGTGAAGCAGTGGAGTTTTTAAAGGGAATCTTCAGCACATTTGATGATGATAAAGTATGTTTTTGTTCTATTGCTGTCTTGCTATCCATTTGAAAGTTAACATCTGATATGGAGTGATGCTTAGGGAAGTCTTATGACACCTCTTGGTGGAAAATATCGTGCATGTTCTGCTGTTATAATGTGTACAAACCTGATGATTTCGAATTCATTGGATTAAAAATTTGAAAATTTCTCTTCCAAGAAGGTTTATCCTTTGGTTTGAGCCTTCCATACCTTTTCCTTAGAGGGAAGAGGACTGCCATTGCCAATTAGTTGCAACTTTAAGACAACTGCTATATTTTACTAGTTTCTGAAGTCTTTCCAAATGCCACGAGTGCAAAATGCTATTGGATATATAAATTCTTCGATTTGCTGTAGATTAAGATAACTAACGGTATCATTTTAGATTCATCAAAAGAAAGCTGATCTTTGAAATTATTTGTTGGAATTGTTTGACATAGCTTTTGGAAGCAACGTTTTAGATACTAATACAAGCCATACATGTCTGTTTAAGTATAGATTAGATTCTGATTTTGATAACCCCACAACCTGGAAAATGCATCTATTGAATAATCATGAAACCGGAGTATTTCTTAGTAACATAGTTTGTGCCAAACACATAGCCCACAAGATTACTTAATATATACTCATTTATAGTCAAGTAATTTCCCCCTACACCACTCTGAAATAGGTTTTCATGTTAATAATTTTGTCATTTCATACAGCATCTGTAGTTCTGTCACCATTTTTAGTCTTCTGAATTTCCCTGTGTGCTCTGACATATTCTATATTATTCTGCCTTCTTCCTATGAGTCAGTGACCTTTTTGCTATTATAGGATGGAGTTCTTCGCGAAAGTGAGCTTGAAGATTTATTTTCAACTGCACCAGAAAGGTAAATTTGTTTATCCAGAAAGCCGTTGTTTTTGTGCTACAACTTTAGTATCCATTTTAAACATGCATAATGAGGGGATTTCATAATTTAAACAATTTCAGCATCAACTCAGTCTTAAGTTAAGACCTTAAATTGGGCTAACTTCTTGAATTTGTCCGAATCCTCCCCTTTAACTTTATGAAAGTTAAGGCAGTAGTGATTTCTAACGTTTGTGGGTGTGGGTGGGTGGTTAAATTGATTGAAGTGTTTTTCTTTCCAATTCAACTCTGGCATTGAATTCTGTGATTGAGTAGGTTTCTGACAGTCCTCTGAAAGACATTTTATCTGCGTGATTTGATGTGCATGTGTGTATTTTTTGGTGTAGTCCGTATATTATGCTGATTAGCAGGCAACAAGTCCAGATCATCATCTTCCTTTATTGAACTGAATTTGGCGCAACCAGTTTCAGGATTTCAGCTTACCACGTGCTGTAGAATCTCGCCGGTTAAGTATTGTATATTAAATACAATAGATGTGATGTGGCTTGGATACGATGAATTGTTGATTTATGCAATATAACTATAAGTTTTTTCATAAAATCCTTTGGGATATGTGGTCTACAACATTGTTCCTCGATGTGTTTCTTTTAAGCATGTTATTCTACGGCTGCTTTCCATCCCGAATGCTAGTTATTCTTTCCTTGGCTTTCCTAATATCAGTTGCCTTGGTTTTTAATGATGTAAATCAGTCCTTGGAATGAAGCCCCTTATAAGGATGCGGTGGGGAGAACTCCACTCCGTGGAATCTCTCTTTCTGGATTCCTATCTGAGGTGGGTACCCCAATCTGCCTGTGCAAGATGGTGCTGTAGGTTTCAACTGCACCCTCAGTGTTAAACTGTTTATATGAAGTATCTTTTTTATATCAAGTTTTTGATTCATTTTTCATTGTTGTGTTGTAATCTTCTATATGCGCTTGAATTAAAAAGCAAAAACTCAACCATACTGCATATTTGCCATTCTTTTCAGAAAGTTATAATGTTTGTGATATTGCACTTTTGTCGCTTGCCTATCATGTGGAACTTGTATTACAGTGGGCTCTTATGACATCAGTGGATCCAGCTCGAAGTATTGCCAACTTAATATATATTGGTTACCACTGCAATGCTGCATCAGCCCTCCACATCACTAGGAGAAGATTAGTCGATAGAAAGAAGCAACAAACAGAACGAAATGTTTTCCAGTGCTTTGTCTTTGGACCTAAAAGTGCTGGAAAGTCCGCATTGTTGATGTCATTGTCGGGAAGGTACGGGTCCGAATCTGTATATGTGTTTATCAGAGTAAAAAATATCAAACAGTTCTCTCTCTGAATCTCCTGATAGCACTGAGTAGAGTCTTTTCTAACTGTATGGACCATATATTCCTTTACGCACTGTGAATCTAAATGAGAGATTTTTGTTGTTTCCCCAATTACAGGCCTTTCTCAGAAAATTATGTTCCTACAACCACCCAACAATATATTGTGAATGTCGTTGACCGGCATATGGTGAGTACTAACTGCAAAATCAATTTCATTGAGACTCCCTCTACCTCTCTGGGTGGTTGTGTTTCTGTTCTGTTCTTCTTCTTCTTTTTTTCTTTTTTCCGGGTAGGGTGGGTGAAATATGTGAAGTATTTTAGCAAGTGATATCACTGGAGATTAATGCCTCCCTGTTGTGTACTAAAGCATTAATCTGTTCAAATGCTTCTAGGGTAATAAGAAAACTCTTATACTTCGGGAGGTTCCAGAAGATGGAGTTAAGAAACTTTTATCCAATAAGGAATCTTTGGCTTCTTGTGATGTAGCTGTTTTTGTTTATGACAGGTAGGCATGCTTTGCTGCATTTATGCTAGCATTTTTGTCCTGGTTTAAACTTGTATAACCGTGCAACTCATATGGAGTTTATTATTTCTTCTCTTTCAATGGTTAAGGACATGGAATAAGTGAAATGGTTTCTCTGATATGGTTTCATTTAATCTTTTTTCAGCTCAAGCGAGTATTCTTTTAAAGGAGCGACAGAATTGCTGTCATATGTGGCTAGGCAAGGGGAAGAAAGTGGTTTTGGGATGCCTAGTCTCCTGATTGCAGCAAAGAATGATCTTGGTTCAAATCCAACAGTAAACCAAGACTCAGCAAAGGTATATTTGGTACTTCCTTTACTACCTGCTTTACTTATGAAACTTGAATTATGAGATTTGAACTCTGCTTTTGTGGGGCCCTCAAATGAAATAATAAAAAAGCAAAAATCATGAAGAAGTATGGAAAGAAGTGATTCATGATCTGGAAGTTTATTTGTTCTAGATTTGCCTGGATATGGGGATTGATGCACCTATTCCTGTAAGCGTGAAAGAAAGAGATCTGAATGATGTGTTCTCTAGAATTGTAAATGCAGCCGAGCATCCTCATCTGAGTGTTCCTGAGACTGAGCTTGGCCGCAGTCAGAAGCGATACCGCCAGCTTGTCAATCGTGCTCTTATGTGTATCTCAGGTACTCTACGATACTTTGGTAATATTTTATAACTGATCAGAAGGGTATAACAGATCCAGTGGAGAAACTTCTTGGCCACTATGGTAGGTTTTGGGAGAAAATCCTATGACCTATGTACAGAAAATTCCATATTGGGCCTTTGCGACTGCTATTGAGTGAGTCGTCATGTGAGCTAGTAGACACCTGGCATATAGCTTATGTTAGAGAGCATAGCCTTATATCCTTATACACAATTGCGAGTACTGCATAACAGGATAGGAACATTGGTGGCACATTGTGCTTGTTTGCTACTTCATGTGAAATTGCCTGTTATGACTTAACTTGGTAAAAATTTACAGTTGGAGCTGCTGCTACTTTTGTCGGGTTGGCAGCTTATCGGGCCTATGCTGCAAGGAAGAACGCTTCCAGTTAAATTGTTCTCCAGCAAATTGAGCCGGTAATGCTACATCACTTAATCATGACTTTACATATGGAGATCTTTTTGTCATCTGAAAGCATTGGCTCCCTGCTAAAGCAATTGAAAGACTGATGTTATTCCAGTTTAGTGATTGAATCATAATATTGCTGTTAGTTGTAGAAGTTTAATCTTACCATTTTGACGTGGTTACAGGTTTTCTATTAGCTAGTTGCTCTCAGAGGTTGCTGAATGCTGCTGTGATTGCTGGGTTACTCGGAGTACTGTTATGCAAAATATAGGGACTCTGAAGGTCACCAATTAAATAAACTACACAAATAGAAAGAAAGGAAATAAGAAGAAAGCTGGATCTGTATTTGGAAAGAGATGTCCCTAGTTCGTGAACCCAAAAGAGTACAAGTATAATCCTTGACATAGGAAAACTCAAACCCGCGAGCTTGAGTTTATTTCTCGAACTTGATAATAGCGGTGTTCATTTGTCTGCACCATTTTTTTGACTCGACAGAATATGTAAATGGTTGATGTCCGTCTGTCTTATGGGATGTAGCTCCTTTTGATCATACGTATAGCAGTGTTTTTGGCTGCTACAACCTGTATCTCTGTCAATAGCTATTAGCTTTTGGTAGTGGCAAGCGTTTGATCGCCTACAAATCTGGACTTTTGACGATTGGTTGAACCTCAGCTAGATACATTTCTTGGTTCCAATTAGGTGCTTATTTCAATTAGTGAGCGGACGTCAGCTAGATACATTTATGTGTTTTTCCTCCTAAATTTATACTGTTTGTTAAGCGTGAGGACGTTAGAGTATTTACTTTTAATGTGCATTTAATATGTTTACTAAATTAACCCAGGGCACATGCAAACCAGAAGCAAGTATGGATTTTTTAAGACTTCTTAGCACGAGAAGCATTCCCTTGAACTTAGGATTTCTCCAAATACGAAACAAGATAAACAAGGATGTACTCAGTAGCACCATAAAATGGTTGATGATAAAGGTCACGTAATTGAAGTCCATGACATATGAACATCAAGCGCAAAAGGTTAGGCCGGTTTTAAAGATTGTATAGGGGGAGGTACCACTGTGGAGTCGTGATAAATAATTGGGCCTTTTTTTCTTGTCGTGAAATTAAACCTGCTGACATGAAAAGATTGGATTGTAATGGAAAAGAAGATCTGCTATAGATTCGTAGGGCGTTGAATATGCATGTCCTGTATAATTCTCAACTGCAGAAGTGGGATTCGTTTGAGGGATATTTACTGGCAATGTGGAGGCAATGAGCCAACTGGAATTCGACAACGAGTTTGATAAGCTGGTGGTGGAAGCTATGAGTATGTGCCAAAATAGTCCCAAAGCCAAAAAAGAAGTACTTGTGATGGTTGATTTTCTGGACCTTTTGAAAGACATGTAGTTGTAGCTACCATTACGCTCATCAAAGATACATGGGGCCTCCTCCTCCTCCCAGTCTCTCAAAGCTGACAATTGAATTTTTATGTGGATAGCTGCACAAGTAGAGATGTAGAGTGAAATACGTAGTTATAGTATATAGTAGGAATGACGACAACTGTCCGTCTCTGTTCCGTTTCTCCTCACCGAATTCTAGCTAGCTGTTAAATGTCATTATAAGTTGTAGCGTTTTTTGGTTTTACTAGGAAGACAGAGTTTAAATTAAGCAGTAAGTAGAGAGGAATTGGGAGTTAGAATGTTTGATGACCAGAATGGAAAGCATGTATACATAAATTGGAAGGTAGATTTGAATAATTAGAAGAAGACAATAGTGTGGATTCCCCGACAGCGTAGACTAGATTTTCAAAATCCAAATGTTTGTAGGAACGTGGGTCTTTTTGTGGTATTCTAAAGCCGTGCATTGTCGGGAGTCATCATCCCATTCCATCCCATCCCACACAACACACACCACCAATGCATCACTACATAAATAAATAACAATACCAAAAAAAAAAAGAAAGATTATATATATGTATATATCAATTATTAGGTCAATCTAATTAATTAACCATTTTTGTTATTCAAATGTTGTAGTAGTAGGGACCTCCAATTAACCATATTAAGAATTGATTCTTGATTCCCATGTAATTCCTCCTTTATTTCTTGAAGTGGAAATCAAATGAAACTGGAATAAAAAGTAGAACATGGAATATGATGAAATAGCCTATACATGATACAAATACGGCGGATTGGATTTTCTATTTCAAATCACATTTCATCTTCTATTTCATATAACATATATATACACGTCATGTGTGTAAAAATTACTTATATTATCTATTTTATTTAAAAAAGAAGATTTAACACACTGATGTACATGTATTATATGGAATAGAAGATGCAACGTGATTTGAAATAGAAAATCGAATGGGAATATACGAACTGGAGGAATCCATTCTTGGAATAATGAACCAAACAATTGATTTGGTGAAAGGATAAGCATGAACAAGTCTAGTGGCCTTGATTGCACCTCATGGGCCCTATGTCTACTCATTCATTTTCATATATTCCTCCAATGAGTGGCATAGGTTGAGAAATTATATTGAGATTCACACACACACATATATACATATGTAGTCAACTAAAGTGGTTCTTGTAATAAGCGTATCAGGAGGATTGAAAGAAACCTGTGCTGGCTACAGGAAAAGGAGGGAATGAAAATTATGGATTAGATTGATGACATACACATGCATTAACATATGTGTAGCTTGTGGATGTATTGAAATGAACACGTAGGATAAAAAGGGGAAGTGGATTGGAAGTTGTAAGGGCACCACATACACATAGCACTTCTGGTTGCCGCGATGGCAGTCGCAGAACCACCATCAGCATCATCATCACCTCCACCACCCATGTCTACAGAAGGTAGCATTAGGTTCTTCTTTGGCACATACATATTCGCATCACAAACTAATTGTATGGGCGGGTCGACATCAAGGCTTTTAGTAGGCACAAAACGTAGTTTGTGTCGAATGTCTCTCAGGACTTATTGTGGACGTCCACAAAGGGTTTGATGTGGCCAAATATTTGGCTTACACATGAAATCTTGATAGAGTATACATGTCATACATTAATTTATATACTTATATGCATAATATTGCTATTATCCACACACAAAGATAAGAACATGAACATCATCATCATCATCATAGTATATTAACCTTATATATAATAAGCTATATATATATATGTTTGTGAGACAAAACAAAGAATGTGCACGGGTCTATTATTTTTATATAAATGCATATATACCATGCATGGGTTATAGTGACATAGGTGCCACGCGCAAAATTCTTATGTTGGATCGAATCAAACCAATTACAGCAGAACAAGTGATTAATTCACTTGTCATGTGATTAGTCACGTTCATTGAACCATCATACACTAATCACATAATAAATGTATCGCAGTTACTATATAATTTAATTCAAATTCAACTAGATTTGATTTGATTTATGTATTGTCCCCTTTGGTGGAATAATTAATGAGGTTTTTGTTTCATGTCCAGGGTTTGGTGGACATACATATTTTGAATTATTATTATTAACTTTGGAGGGATAGGAGCAACTATATATAACGCCAACTGCTAACTGCTCCATAAACAAACAATATTCACATCAATCCTAATTTCACATTACACCTCCTTCCTTCCTCCACCTTTTCTTTCTCTTTTATATCTCACTAGATAAAAAAATACAATTTTAATCCTGTGTAAGTTTGGAGGTGGCAATTGATTATGTTTAAACTAAAATATATAATGAATTATATATAATCTTAAAAATTGTAGCAATTTTAGTCTTTTTTCTGTAATCAGCCATGTCAGCATCTAAATTGGAACTTTTGATGAATTTGATGATGTGACAATTCAAATTATAATTTTTAATTACAATTTGGGCCATGTATCTTTGAGGAATTGATAATTTTGATCCTATAACTTTGGATGTAGCGGTTTTAGTCGTCCTTTATCTTTCAAATTAGAAGCGATTTAGGTCCTTAATTAAATGGAATTAGTACCATTTTTACTTTTATGATAAAAGTTCAATAGTCATATCACATGCTTTTAATTTGTCGTATATCCAAATCGAACTAAATGACCAAAATTGTTACAATTTTTAAAGTTACAAATTTAATTTGGACATGACTAAAATTGCCACCTTCTAATTTATAGGACTAAAATTGTATGTTTTTCTTTCACTATATAAATATATGGCATGCTTGCATCTTTCCATTGAATTTTTAATGAAAACATTCACGTGCTTAGCAAATAGCTGTTAATTTTCGAGTCTGAAAACTTAACAACCACGTGATTTTTTTTAATTAAATATATAACAAAAAGATGTTATGGGACAAAAAAAAATGCTATTTTTGTAGTTATGGGACTAAAAATAATAATCTCATAATCAATGGGACAAAAAATATAAAAATTCTAAATTATAGGATGAAAAATATTATTTTCCCAATAAATGTAAGTGTATGTGTACCTAATTTCCCAATGGTTTCATAGAGTGTGTGTATATATATCAAAAATAAAATTTCTAAAATATAATTTTATGTAATGAGTTTTTGCCAAATATTTTATCAGAGAACGTATTATACGTATCTAGATCATTTAAAATAATTTATGAGAATTTCTTTCCTTGTAATATATTATACATGTCGTAGATAAATGAATTTATTTATTGTTTTAGCCTAGGCTCGTTCTTTCTTTTGTTAAAAATAAATAAAAAATGCTAGAAATCAGAAATGAAAAGGAAAAAAGATGAAAAACCCATATGGACCCACAAATCAAATCAAGAGTATTGGTCAAATAAATAATGCAACAATATTATTCGATTAAGCTCTACCAAAAATTATAAAATAATATTTTATATATATATATATATATATATATTGGACTAAGTTAGAATTTAAATCGCGTGTTGCATGGATAGCGATGTAGACCAATAAGGAATCGACATGTGTGAAAAGGACGTCGCTGACACTATTTAATTTTGAGGGCCTGAAGAATCATTTTTCACCCCTTAACTGCCATGTAATTTCATTTCTGACCCACTAACTTTCCAGAGCTTAACAAAAAATGAACCATTGATGTGATGAATCTTCTCCTTCCAAGAACCCTTTTCTTAATTACTTATCAAAATTTTGACATATCTCGACATTTTATAACTTTCTGATTATGCCCCTCTACTACAATCATACATAGTCTCAAATCAAGATTAAACGTCATCAGTTGTTTTTTCAATATTATCTTCAAATATTCAAAATCATGGTCATGAGTTTGATAAATTAGGTAATATAATCTTTATAAAGTGGATACATGGAACCGACAAGAATTAAAATTTAGAAAAGTACAAAACTGCCCTGATTTTGACAACGAAAACCCTAAAAAATGATAATATCATGAATGTTCATGAAACATGAAATTTTTTTCCCTCAACGAATAGAGTGATCCAACTTAGGAAAAAATGGAATTGGGTTTATGCATAGCATGTGTTTGGAAATGGAAGGTGTTTAAGGTATTATGGCAAATTCTAGCTCAAACCCAATTCGATTAAACCTGAATTATTCATATGATAAGTATAATACACTTGTCGTGTAATTAATGTACAATTTAATAAAAGTAATTAATTATATAATAAGTGTGATACATTTGCTCTAAATTAATTTAATTATTGAAATTTTTTTTTCCTCCAAAGTATTATTTACGTAGCCTTTTTGTGTTACACTAAATATCTTCCACCACATTGGGAATGGAAAAAGGGGCAGACAGACATGCTGCATGATATTGATTGGCCTTTGGTATTTGCTTTGCTAAGCTGTTACAATAGAAGAAGGTATGGTAAATGGACCATACCTTCATATGGAATCACATGCATCCACCATCATCACTTCCAACACAACATTGCTATTTATTAGTATTGATAACCCTCTCATTCATTACTCTTTCATGTCAATTAGAGAAGTGAATGCATGGAAGGGCTGAGTCCACGTTGCTTCACTATTCATCTCTTCCTCCTTCCCAGGAATTCAAATTGATTGTAACAAAGGATTGGATTCTTCTCTCAAAGACAATCAAAACGATAGATAGATGGTCTCGTAACTCATTTTAAATCAAAAGTAATGGTTGTTTGAAGTTCCATTGTCAAACCATATTATACTTTTGAGTTTTGTTTATCAAAATATTTTTAAAATACATCCGTTTCTTATTCTATATCAACGTGAAATTTGATCCGACGTGTATGCCCAAAACAACCTTCCAACCTAGTACTCCCCACCCACACATGCATCACAATACACATGTGGACCACTTTTCAGTACACCTACCTCTCACTCTTTGTACTTACTGATCCATTCTAACCCTCATTTGAGTTCATTAGGTATACCCTGCAATGCTTCGCTTTTTCCCCTTTCCTTCTCCCCTATTTTTCTCTCCTAAAAAAGGGAAGAGAGGTTATATATGTGGAGGTTGAAGATGTAGAAGTAAACAAAATAGGGAGTACTACTTTCTTTACAAAAAAAGAAAAAGAGTTAATTGTATTTAACGTCACGAAAGTTTCAATCGCCAATTCTAATGATTATGGTATACTTAGTATCAAGTTGATCAAGAGGGTTTTTGAAAATTCATTTTTTAGGAGAGTTACGAGGATTTCTCTAAGAAATAATGGGGTCATGAGATGATTTTTAGTAAAGAAAATTCTTAACAAAATTAAATTTGGTCGAATCAAACCATTCACAAAGCAAGTCTGATACATTTTCATGTGATTGGTCACTTTTTTAAAATTATACATCAATCAACCGCAAGTATATTGCACTTATCATATACTTGATTTAAATCCGATCAAACTCGATTTGAGTTAAAATCATCCAGTTATAATTGCATCAAGTTTGAGGGAGAAACATGTGACCAATTCCCCCCAAAAGAAGGGGAAAAGTTGAGAATGATGTTAGTTAGAGATGAGGTGGGTATTTGTGTAGGGTTAAAGCAAAGGAAAGATAGAGGAATAGGGGCGGGCAGAGCACATGAGTGCTCGTGGTTTTCCATCTTCTCTTGTCAATTACTTCGACCTTGGAGGGGCCAACTCTGACTGTAACCACCCCTACCACTACCCATACGTACACACACCGTACACATAAAAATTATAATTCAAATTAAATTTAGTCCAACCTAAATTCACGTGTGATTGTCGTAAATTCAAAAAAAAATATTAATTACACAATCCGCTTTATCCAGTCTCATTTCCTATTTTTTACTTTAAACTCAATTCAATCTAGAATTTGATTTCAATTGTAGTTGTTCTTGGCGTAAAACGAACTGAGGAGAGCTACGTTTTAAGGGTTGATAGCATTTTACTCCATGTAAAAGTATTGATAAAACAAAACGCTCTGAACAAAAAACAAGAACAACTAAATGTCTAAACTTTTAAAAAAGAAACTCAGTGTCTCTTGCATGGTAGGGTCGCATCACGTTGCCCTTTTCTTTTTGAAAAGTTGAAGGGCTTGCTTTTTCTTATATTTGAAGATGAAGACATTTGAAGGGGAATTGGATGATGTTGGTACACCGTACAAGATCAATGATTAAGAAGAGCAAAAAGAGGTGGTTTTGGGGCATGTTGCTGAAAGAATCAAACGTATTGCTGGAGTGAGTGTGACCACCATGAAAGTGATGAGACGTTTGAAAAATTCAGTGATATGAGGATCAACTTGGTTCCTTCTTGCTCATCTCCATCATTGTGGGCAGTTGGGGCTGCCAACTTCAACAACTGCATGCCCACTAAACCATAAACCTAAATACAAGATTTGGCATTAAACAATCAAGATTTAACAAGAGCAGATGGATGATGCCCAGTAACCATAATAACTGCCATTTTGTGGAAAACAAAAGGCAGAAAAATCCTGCTACAGAATCATGTTTTCTAACCATATTAACTACCACTTGCGAAAACCAAGGCAAGGAAAAACAAAAACATAAGCAATCATATATATATATATATATATATATATATATCTTTTGGGTTGGCAAGCTTAATTTAAAGCCCAAAAGACAGAAATTCTTTCAAGAAATCGCCACGCAATATGGCAAACTCGGCAGCCTCTTTCTGCTGCTGATCCTATCCCCATTGCATCTGCTGCTGGACCAGTCCTTCAGATTTTCTCCCCATAAACGCCCATTAAAATCGTCTTCTTCATCACTCTCACAGCAATATTTTTCGGCCTCATCATCCTTGTTTTCGTCGTCAACAACTTCTCCGTCTTCTTCTTCTTGGTTGTTGTCACCCAATTCATGCTCATCTCTCAGCAAAGAAAGCCTGAGCCTGCCGTTTTCGCGCTCTGTCTGAAAATAAGTGCTGCAAGACGAGAAACTGAAGGCCTTAATCACCAGTCGGCCGCCTTCGCGATGAGTCTGAACCTGAACGCCGTCACTCCCACTGATGGAAGTCAGAGGAGGTGGGAAGCTGCTGCTGTGTTTAACTTTCTTGGGGAGTTGTCCGGTTTTCGTCTGCTTATTTCTGCTGGAAATCTGATTATTATCGAATACATGATGAGAAAATGAATCAATGCAGTTTCCAGTTTCGCTGCCTAAGCTCTCGGTGCACATTTCCAGGCTTCTTGTGCTGAGAGAAGAGGTGGAGCGCTTGATGAGGGGGTGGACATACACTTGCTCTGTTTCATCAGTTGACTGTAGTCTGCAGTTGTATGTGAAATTCCAGGTAGTGGGGGTGGATTCTTGGCCATTTCTGTCGGTTTTTTCCCACATGTTTTCGATGGGAAAGATGTTTGAGGATTGGGGACGAGGAATATCAGGTTGTTTTTGAGGCCATGGGAAGGATAAGGGTGGTTTGGATGGAGCCAATTGGTGCAGTAAAACAAGTGGTTCGAGTGAAAGGGGCTCCAAACAGGATTGCAGCCCTTGACAAACAGAGGACATGTTTTGTTTTGTAGAGTGTGTGTGGGGAGAAGGGGAGAAAACAGGGGATGATGAACAGGGGAGATTGGCCTTTTCTATTACTATATTTTTGGGATTTGAAGGGATCATCTGAAATTTTGTATTCTTTTGGTTTTGTTTTTAATCAAGAAAAATGTGTTTGGGGTGCGAGAAATGATGTTCTGTTGAGGCAGATAAAGATTGAGAAATGAGAGAATTGCATGAAAGAGAAGTGAGAGGAGTGGGCGTGTATTTATAGGTGAAGGGACCTCCTCAGTTGCATGGAGAGGGGTGGGGGTAGGGGTAGTGGCTGTATTCTCATGCCACAAGAATCTTTTTTAATTTTTCACGACTAATTAATTTCACCTGAAATTTGAATCGAGTATATAATATGTCTATATATATATTAAAGAAATATTGATAATTAAGCATTAGTTTTGTTATATTTGTTGTGGTCATAAGTTGTTACTATGATGCAACGATGTATTTGACAAGTTTATTGGAATAAAAACACATAATACCACACCTGAATTATTGAAAAATTACACATATAGATACCAAAGTTTTGATGTAAAATTGAAGAATAGTGGTTGATTTATGGTGTAGAATTGTGATTGGTGAAGTGTGAATTACTAGAATGAAACAAAAAAACAAGGGTGAGTTTTCAGGCTGTTTGGGAAGCAGAAGTGAGATTTGTGCTTTTCCCCCTTAACCTCACCTGTTTTTTTCTTGGACTAGAGTCAAAACCTAAATTGATTGCCTCTATAGCATTTTGAACACAACAGTCACCACCACCCACAATCTTTTTTAAATTTGAAACAATTTTTTGAAGTTTTAGTTGAAAGTAAACTGTTTTGATGTTTGTAAATTTTGTTTTTACTTCTGTATCTTTAGAAAAAATAAAGACTGAAACAAACATAAAAATGCTTCTAATTGTTTTTAATATATCTTTAAGTGATATAGATATACCTTCCATATCACCGTAAAACTCATAAAAACCAAAATGGATGATATTCAATACAACAGGATACTGATCAAATCGCACAGGTGAGCAATTAAGTTCATTTACTTGAGTAAAAATTATAACTTCTCCATGAATATAAATTTTTATGAGCACCCCTTGTATCTCAGCTAGTTAGCTAGTTAGAGAGTCATGATCGTTCTTGCAAAGAAATTTATAACTTTTTCAAATAAAATAAAAATTTACCCCATCACCCTCTTTTTTTTCGTAATATCAAGATAAAAAATATCTAAAAAATATGAAAAGAAAGTAATGAGCGACTAACAAGCAGCATGTAATTAAAGGGAGAAAAAAAAGAGACAAGTTGTCCCCAGATATTTCTCTTCCAAGAACACTATAATGTTATTAATTATTGTAAGTAGATATTAAGATAAATAATACAAGCCAAGAAGATTCCTTTGTTCTTCCCGGGGTAGCCCCCCCGCCCCCTGTTGAGGTCAATCTTTTGGGCTCAATTGCACACGGATTTGTGATGAAACAACACTTTGTAAAACCCATTATTATTATTTTAAATGCTAATGCCCTTTCCCAGTTATTTCTCTTTTCTGAAAAATGACACAAACAATCATATATTCCACACTACTTCATGCTTTCTTTACTTCACTTGCAAACAAATAATAACACACACACACACACACACCCCTCCTCCCCTCCCCAAAAATAAATAAATCAATAAAGATGCTTTATTCCATTTTAGTGTAATGTGTGCATGGTATACATCCACACGTATAAACTACATATTTTAATTTCATTATATATTTTAGTTTTAAATTTGATAGTGTATCTATTAAACATTAGTTGTGACACTAAACTGTGGTAAAAATTTCTAGAGCTTTCCACCACATGCCAAATCAACCCTTTTCTTCTTTTTATTAGCTTAATTAAGAATATTATAGAAAAAGAAAATTATATTGACATTTTTTGGGGTTAGGTTGAAATACATGAATATTCCCTACCCTTTGTAAAATACAAGTAGGCCCCCTGAAGGGCGTTAGAGCAATGTACCTTAGGATGTATTTATATAAATATTTGCCACTGATAAGAGGTGTACTTGTAATTATACAAAGGATAGGGAGTGTTTGTGTATTTAACCTAACTTTAAAGAATATTAATGTAATTTACCTTTAAAAAAATAAGGGCAAGAAAGAAAACTAAAAAGTAGTAATCTCCACTTTGTTTCTTTGTTTATAATTTTGTTGTTTGAGTAGTTTTATAAGTGAATGGTTAATATTAGGCTCTACTTATTCTTCTCCTTAATCAGTGTGTTTACATGTCATCATCAGTAGTGAAGGAGAAGACAATGCTGGTCCCTCCATAAATATATATGCTGCATATTGCACCTACACCAATCACCATTTTATACAATAATAATCATAAAGTTCTAGTTTAAGCTAAGCTCACCATGTACACAAAACAATTATTCACCCTTATTTTTTCCTATCAAAGAAAGGTTAATCGATCTATGCCCATTATCACTATTCAAAGTTTAGTCCCCATCATATACCACTTAAATTAACCCTTAAAACGTAGTTATTCGGCCTTGTTCGATTGGTAAGATTGAGACGTCGTAATTAAAGATTATGGCTTCAAACCCCACCAATGCGGATAAATGTCTATTAGAAAATTCTAACACAGATTAGATTTAGTCGGATCTGAACGAATTATATTCTAAGTGCAATACACTTATGGTATAATTGGTGTACAGTTCAGAAAAATTGACCAATCACATGACGAGTGTTTTACTTTTGCTCTGTGATTAGTTTAGTTCTGTTAAACCTGATTTTTGTTTTCTTGTCTCGTTTGAACACACTTCACATGTACACGTGTTATTTGTATATCTATGAAAAGATTTTGCACGTAATATGTATATTTGGGGTTCAACGCAAGATGCAATACCAATTTTGTGTAATTTTTACTTATCCATCGACACGATAATGATATCATGTGCGATTTATAAGATGACTTCATAAAAGTGATGCAGGGACATGCATGAACTGGCTACACAATTTGGCCATTGAGGCATTGTTATTAAATATCTAGGAAAAGTTTAGGTTATTAATTCATTGTGAGAATGCAAAGAGATGAACAAAAGTGTTTTTAAGTATAATTTTTAATTTGTGAGCCTAGAGATGGCGGTGTATTTTGTTCTTACGACAGACCAATTTCCTAAAGTGTTGGTGCGTGGTGTTAACTTATCTTTTGTGATTGGCCTTTTATGTGTATTGTCCGCGTAAATAATCAACTATTAGAGAATGAAAAATACTGTTGGAAATCACCATCTGAGTGAGTACAGTACACCCCTGAAATCCCAGCTAGATAGTCTGTGTTCTCAGCACATGCATGGAGATCATAAAGCTACCTCCTAAGAGGAGAAGCACAAAAAAGATTGTAGAGCATCTAAAGGGGAAATTGCAGTTTAAATTTCCTTTTCTTTTACATAAGTTTATTTAATTAAAACTCAGAATGAAGTACGTGAAATCATCACAATCACGACCCTCTAGAGACAATTTGAGAAAGCAAATATACAAGAGCCAAGTCTTAAGGAAATTAAACAAGTACACTTTAAATTTCACATGTACTTATGTGTACAGACAAGTAGGATTTGAAAGTTAATCTTGATCTAAGAAATATGATTTGGAATACTTACGTATAAATGTATAAATGTGGTTCGAAATACTTAAGTACAAACAATTACGTATAAATGTGATTTGAAATACTTAAAAATATCAAACCAACTAAAATGTTAAAAACATCAAACCATGTAAATTAACCAACATCAGTACAAACCCTTTTTAAGTTACCTTTCCGTGTTTCACTCCCAACCCCAATAAAGCAAAGCACTAGATGAAGTAGCTCTTTTATAATTTCACATTCTTAGTGCTTTAGTGCAAAATTCAGAAGTATTTCATGCTCTCACAATCTCACAACCCTAACCACTAAAAATAGCTTTATTGCAAGCATTTCATGCTCTTGAATCTTGATTCGTTGCTTTTTTTCCGTCGTCCAACCAAAACCTCATCAGTACTGAATACATGTGCGAACTGTTTGTTCTTGCATGAAAAGATATGTATAAAAGTGGAGCTGGGCTCTGCTCCCATTGGGTGATTTAGTTTTAAAAAATGTGGGCTTGTTTTGCTTTAAACCTAAAATGGAAAAATGTGATCCTTTTTGACCAAAGGTGGTGGAACCTTTTCTTGTTCCTAGCTCTCACCTAGTAAAGGAAAACCAAAAGACAAGGAGAAAGCTGCCTCACCAAATATTATGCACAAACGTTAGGACAACAATGGTTCATACATTACTTGTAAATAAAAGTTGATTTATCAACCGAAAAAACAATAATATCAACCTCTCTATAACCTTTATGGTCGGCATGATATGATTTTCCAGATGGGAATATGAGATCTCATGAACATTATAACTAATAATGACAAGACAAAACATCATCGCACATGTACATGTATCCACCAGTTGCCAAACCTCATTTTCGGGTGGTACTTGAGATAATAATATGAAATTTCTAAAGATATTCATACATGATTACTATAATTCAATACTAGAATCTTTTTCGGCTGGTTGGAGTTCTTAAAAACCGACCTATAGCTCATATTTTGCTTAAGTAAAAAAGACAACAACCCGCAAAAGAATCATAAGAAAGTTTTGTGTACAAAACTCCCTCTACACACAAATCACAATAACTTATTTCCCCGGCAGACCCATACCACCATAGAACACAAAATACAACTCTTGCAACACTTAACTCTCTTCTCAGGAACAGCGTGGGAAGGCAGGTTACTGGATGAGAAACAGAGGTTTGTTGCTACCTTGATACATGAAGATTCTGGATCTCAATTTGTAATGTTTCGAGTTGTTCCTCAATAGCTGTTAATTCATCTAGAGTGCCCAGAAGTTTATTCACTCGATCTTGAGCTGTTTCTTGATATGGTTTGCCAATGAGTATTACAAAGTTATTTAAACTGTCAGTAGCATCCAGGAGGTCCTTTTGCATTGCTTCTTCGACCTGGCGAGCCAAGGCATCAGCAGTTCTTCTCACTTTACTCACCACCTGCTGCCTCCGTGCCGAGAAATTTGAAATTGCCAACAAACTACCATCAAAGGTATAATATCAGTTGGCAATTACTATTACGAAAAGAAATGCCAAGGGCAAGGAATATATATATCCAAGCCTGGTCCCCAAAACTTATGTCCAATATCAGGTAAAATATTACATTTGTAGATTACAATTTACATACCCGCCTGCAGAGCAAAGGCCTAGAGCAAGGAGATCTTCTAAAGTGGTAGGCAGGATAGATGTCAAAAGTGATGCAGATAGACCAGCTGCCCCCAATCCACCAAAAGTACCCAAGAGCTGCAATTTGTAAGGACAGCAAAAGGGTAGTATTAGATTGAGCCATCAAATAAATACAACTTCAGCTTGCCCCATATATGTTCCAAACAAGTTCACCAACATGCTCAAAACTTCCAATTTTCTTATTTATTTGTAGTTGCATGGCTCCAGTAAGCATGAAGAATGATAACACCCAACTAATTACGCAAGAGCTTATAAAGAAAATATACTGGACAACAGACAGGGAAAATATGTAAATGGCTGGCTGAAATGTTTGGGGACAATATTTCACCTCGTGAATGGAAAACTTGAACTAAAAATTGATAACCAGAAGAAAATCCTCTGCAATGGAATTAGACTAGCATGCATGCAGAGCATAAGTGCTACTAAACGTATTTTTCAACAGAGAGACTGTTTTCATTGAACATGTGTATAGTCAGTGTGACTTCCCATTTACAAGAGCATCAAGTTCCCACCCAACAACATTATTGACAAATTTGCTCACATTACACACTAGGTGTAGAGGTGATTCACAGGTTTGGGACAAGTGGCAACATGCAGCTAGGGGGGCTGCATATCAAAAGATAGTGGATGTCATGCGATTTGTAAGCTTTTGAACTGGCCTCACTTTAATACTTCTAGAGGAATACAATGTATTCAATTTGCTTCTCCATTTTGGTGCCAAAACTGGTTCAGCAAAATAAATCCTTACTTTGAATCTCAAAAGCATCTCATGCACTTACCACTTCACGAATCTCTTGGTCGAACAGTTTAGAAGCAGCAGCAGCACTAAAATCCTCAATAACTGTTATACCTAATTGATGCTTTGTTCTTAGCACTTGACTGGCCTCCGACTGAGACTGGATAGATGGAACAACTGAAGGCCATCTTTTCTCAAATGAGTCCTTGTACATATCTCCTTTGCGAGCATTGTTTGATTCTAACCACACAGCATATTCGCGAAGCAGTTTCTGGATTCAAATGAAATTTTTTCAGAACAAAAAATGTACATGGCAGATCAACTCCCACCTTCTAAGACATATATGGAAAGATAAATGGACGCCAGAAGGAACATTAACATACATGCAGAGTTGACTAGAGAGCCATCTTATGTCGGACGAGATAAAAATGTACAGTGAAGAATCTGTAAGACAGGCAAATGGTGTCTTAGGCATCTTATTAATCTAAAGTAGGAACTTAGACATCATATGTTTCTGAAAATCATGGAAAAAGATTAGTTTTATCAATAAAATATCTTCAACAACTTCTAATTATCCATACTTAATAGTGGAACAACAGAACTTTGTTTTAAAATTTTAAGGGTAATACTTGATCAATCTAAGCCTTGAAATGTAGTTGAGGCCAAGTTTTGCATGGTGTCTCTGGGCACTATAAGCATAAATAATCAGCAAAGAGATTCAATGAACTTAATAATCGGAAAGCAGTTCTTTGCAGGTACAAGCTTGCCTCATCTGATTAATCTCACTGGTCCTTAGTCTCACTGCTCGCCTGCATTCCTAATCATGAATGACGATACCATAAATGACACGTATGACTTACTCTAAAAGCACAAATGGAAATATCAAAATCTAGCATCTCCAGGTAGACCAGAAGTGAGGGGGGAGGGATGTCATGAGAGGACTCCAACTAGATATATAGAACCATCAATAGCACTGCAACTTGAACTTCAATTACAATAATAAGCATCATGACGTACTCACTTGAGCTTCCGAGACAGCAGGGTCAATTACTTCATTTCGCAGACTTGAGGTCACTGGAATTTGGACAGATTTATTTCCTCTGAGAACATATGAAGTGACAAGGTCGAGATTTGATAATTGCAGAGTAGATTCTGCCAGTTTGACTGCACGTCCTTGCACATTGTCAATCTGCATTTTTATCGCCAAATGCCATAGGTATTTGAAGAAAACAAAGCAGGAACAAAGAGATATATAGTGCAGATGGACCATACCAGAGACAAAATTCTTCTCTTCCAAGAAATGCTCTCACTTTCCATCTTCACCGCATGCTCTTTTACACTGCTTAGGAGATCATTTACCAACACCAAGTCCCGCTCTGCTTGCTGACATTCCTCCCTAACAAGCTTTTGACAAGCAGAAAGCAACCGTTCAGCAATCTTAACTGGAGTTTCCAGCTTAAGCCTTATTCTTTCGATCCCATTATTTGTGGATGCATCCAAAAAGCTATACAGATACTTTTCAAGACGAGAAAAGTTGTTGGCTCCAAGATATGAAGTATTTGAGGGTTGTTCTTGCTTTTCCAGAACGGTAAAGGACGAAAGCTTTGCTTCAAGAGCACTCCGTGCAGATACAGGATACAAGGTGACATCTTCAGCATTCAACATCTTTCGAGTGTTTTCCTTGATGAACGCAATAGCTTCATCAAGCTGCATCGAGCATTTTTGAAGTTAACGAGAGAAAGCTCCTATAGAATAGTCTAAAAATACACCCTCTTTTCCCCCACAATAATAATAAAAAGAAAAGGCCAAGGTATAAACAATTGAACCATATATATTGTTTTCAACCTCCTCAGGATTTTGATACAGGTCAGACTTGTTCAGCACGAAAACTATTTTCTTCCTCCATTGTTGAATATATCGAAGAAAAGCAACCTGACACAAGATGAGGGAATATTAGCTTATCAGGTTAAAGAGAAGTAAATAGGGGGAGCAGAAGAACAAATTACTGGGACAGTACAGGTAAAATATGCAAACTTGAATCCTGCTCAGACACGTACATAATATGATTCAAACATCTAAAACCACCCAAACAAGGATAGTAATCCAAACACAATAGGAAACAAAAAAGAAGAAAAGGAAAAAGGTATACTTCACATATATCAAGAAGTTCCATACTTATAAAATCCACTTGAAATGGTACCGATTCAAAACAAGTTGATAGTTGTTTGGTGGGGCTGCAGGATCCAACCGCAAACCACACAAAAAAAATTTCCAGCTATCTAATAGCATGATTTAGTGAGAGGTGGGAACAGAAAACAAACATTGTCTGACAACTATGACAAAGTGTCATAGGTGAAAACTGAATCAATCGTAACAACTTTCTAAAAATCCCCCGAAAGAATTCTCAGAACTAGAGAAGTCCAGAAAACAGTATTACAAGGCACCATTGCACCCAGAGTAGTAGCTGTTACATACCTCACTTTCAGTCAGTGGTCGATCCGCAGACATAACAAAAAGAAGCAAATCTGCACGAGGAACAAATTCCTCGGTGAGCTGTTGCTGCCTTTGAAGAATCACATTTGTCCCAGGAGTATCAACTATTATCATCTGCTTAGGAAGGGGATAAGAAGAAAATGAAATGGATAGTTTAGTCCTCATTTTATGAGACCAAAAGCAAACGAAGCTATGCCTACAAACACGATCAGCAACATATTGTAGCAAATGATGACTGTTTACCTATCCAAGAAACTATGAAAAGTTCATTGGCAAGAAAGATTTCTGTAACTTTATTGATGATAATTAGGAAAATCTTAAACAATAGAATTGTAGAATTCAGAATCAAGAGGCAAAAAAGAAAGAAAAGAAATAGAAAAAGGGAGGAACTGCAGTAAAAAACTCTGTGAGTGAAATATGAAGTTGAAGCATGTCAAATTCTTCACAAGAAACAAATGAGTTTTCCTGACACACTGCTGAGATATATATTCTGCTAGCGGTTAAAGTATGGGTGTAAACAAGTCGGGCTCAGCAAAAAATTCTGGCTTGAGCTCGAGCTTTTGATTTTGAGCTCGAACTCGAGCTTTTTTAATTTTTTATTTATAATTAAAATAAAATTTATTTTAAAATATTTATTTATTATGTTAGATTGACAAGCCCAAAATATTTTTAACAAATATATATTCCTAATTTCTTAAACTATTAGATAATTTAAAAAATTAACAATTAATATAAAATTAAAAAATATTATAGTAATAATAATAAGCTTACTAACTTGTTGGTTAAGCTTATTTTTGTATAGAGATTAAATATATATAAATAAAAATACCATATTTTATCATTAGCTAAATTTAAAATATGTGATACTACTTAATAATTATAATATATGGTTAATTTTGAATATAAAACTGATATAGTATTAAATATGGAGTTAAATATATAAAAAACTTAAAAAATTTTGAAAAGCTCGCGAATATGAACAGAATATTTTGAGCTCGAGCTCCAAATTAAGCTGGCTCACGCTCAACTCGTCTGCACCCCTAGGTTAAAGGCAGGAAAAGTAACTAAGGAGAAGGAGAAGAAACGAATAAAAGCTCACTTCTTTTAGAATTGGAGCAGGTATGTAGCATATGTATTGACCATCAGGATGCCTTTCACACCGTTGCTCGCTAAACTCTGATTCAGAATAGCGTAGAAAGGTGATCTCATTAGTTGTAGGAACCACCCCATCCTTTAAGTATCTTTGCCCAAGAAAAGCATTGATGACACTCGACTTTCCAGAGTTGAACTCTCCCTGGTGAAATGAATGAAAATAAGAATCTCACCCACAAACTCCCTGTGTGGTGTGTCTAGGAATATGAAAAATATGCTGCTTCTGGCAATCCACTAGTACTCACACAAAGCACTTGAAATGGAAAATTCGAATATACAATCTAAATGGTAAGACATCTAAATCTATCAATAAATTTAGAATAAAAGGTGCATTGTATTCATTAAGGTATACGAATTCCCTTGTCACAAAAACCATTATAAGCTGTCTTATCCAATTTAAACCTTCCCAGTCAATAATGTATTACAAATATTCCCTCTCAAAGCAAATATGCTTTTAGATGGATGATCTACAAGAACAAATCACCGGTAGGAATCTACCTCTTGTTTGTCAACAATACCTGGAATATTTTTTGCTTCCGAGGAGCTGACTGAGAATATTATGGAAACTCTGTTGTTAGAGATCAGAATACATATGGTATAGATTAGCCATTGTGGAAGAAGATTTTAGGAGCAATCAAAAGTAGTTTCTTAAGATTTACTAAAAGGAAAGGAAGTTCTGTCTAGTTGCATTTATCTAAAAGATGAATTCAATTGCATAGCGAATTATTTTCAGCTAAATTTAGAAGCATTAAGCACTATGCTTGACCGATTCCCTTTTGTCTCACTTATTGATATAAGTTGAGGACTGGTTTTCCCACTTAGTCAGCTACAATATGTTAGTCTTTCTCAGAAGTGAACTTCTTTTTTTCCTTTTTTGCTTCTTCCCTCTTATCTGTGTGCATTAAGTATTATGGTTTTTTCTCTTGACACTAACTTTTCTTCAGCATGAAACAGATTGAACAATATTTCATATACTTGAGCTCACATGATCAGTTCAAGCAAAAAATACCTTCAGATCATATTTTCAAAGGCTAAAATCCCCATAGCAACCAGAAGCAATAGCACACAGATGAAAAATTAATAGAATAAAAAGATATCCCACTTGCCAAATTATCTCCAAGTGTCTAGCCTACATAAGATCATCTCAAAGACTAGAAGAACTTCTGGTCTATGTTTCACTATAAGCTTCAAGCATGGATTACATCTAAAATCTCAGTAAATGAGAATTAAGGATGGAGACCTCATGAGAATTAAAGCATGTGCCCGTTAATTTTTTCTAAAGAAAAATTGCCGTAGAACATGTAACCACTCGCGGTCATATTAAAACAACAACCAACTACAAACCAGAAATGCATTGAAATTTAGAGCTAATACCCATGTATGTCCGTGGAAGAATTGGTTGAAGTTCAGCACACAATTACCACTATAACCAGTAAAAATGGGTCATCAAGTTGAGAAACAGCATCTTTGAGAAGTGAGATATCCTTCATCTGCCATTCAAGATTGGAACTTCATGTTAGCTGTAGGCAAAACACTAGCATTGGATTGAAATATCAGTAAGAACATCCGTAACTACCAAATTTTTAGCATTAAAAGATCACCAGTGGTGTGGCTCTATGGATGACATCTATAGCTTCAAGCAAAATCGACCTCTCCTTGGCTATGATCTGTTGTTCTCTCTCTTCCAATCTGGTAAACCCAGCAATCATCTTCTTTCCAGGAAAGCCATTCTCCGTATCTGTAGCTTTGAGATTGTCGAAACTCTGCCGACCACCATCTACTTTCTTATAGGATGCATACTCACTGTAAAACAAGTTGCTCAAAGCATCTTCTCTCAACGAGCTCAATTCATCCACAGAAACAACTACACCACTAACTCCTGATCTCTGTAAATCTGAAGATATCGATGTCCCATCCGTAACAGAATCAACCATGACAAAAATTGGAATTTTTACACGTCCAGACACAGAGCTCAGCAGCTTCTCTAGACTACCTTCTCCATCAATAGTATAAATAAGAAAATCAGCACCCTCAGAATTAGAAGCATCTAATGCAGCATTATGAGTTTGGACATTTCGTGCTACCAAAGGAAGAATCACTGAATCAGTTTTTGCATCCATCATTGTATTCCTTGCCACGATGGTAGGTAGACCTATTAGAAAGAAATTATATTACAAAGAACGCAACCCAAAAAAAATAAACCTGAAAGCCAACAGGAAGATGACAAACATAAGGCAAAGGCCAAAAATCAAAAATCAAAATTTCTTATCTGCTTCAACAAAATATAAATCAATGTAGTTACAAAAGATCAAAAATAGTGCACCCACATATTGTAGTTTATCTCACATCAAACAAAATAATTAGGCTTTGTTTGGATTTGTATTCTCGCGTTTTCCGAGACAAGATAAAACACACTCAATGTTTGTTTTTTGTATTTTTACACCGTATCTGAGTGTTTTTCTGTTTTTCAACTTTCTATATATAATATATATATATACATAATATAAAACAGACATGATTTGACAATAAACAATAATTTTTGTCTCCCAAAAATACAACATCAAACATAAAATATTTATATATATACATATTCATATATAAAAATATATGATTTGACAATGAACAGTGATTTTTAACTTCCAAATCCCAACATCATACCTACACCACTTATTTTAAAATATTTTAAATTACCCCAAAACACAAATCCAAGCATATCATCTATTTTCAACACACACTTATTCATCTCTATTTTTCTCTCTCTATTTTCAAAACACAAAACAAAACAACTAAAACACAAATCCAAACACAATGTTAGCTTTCATGTTTCTCCCATCTTGAGGTTAAAAACTCTCCTCGACCATATCCTTCATATGATCCCTTCTGACACCAAATCTAAGAATAAATATCACCTGACATGCTTTTCAGGGTCAGGTAATCAATTAAACCTTTAGAAAAGGAACTAGAAATTTCTACATTCAAATTAGAATTAACTTATTCACCAATTTCCAATTTCACGGATCCAAACACATCATAAGATAAAGAATAAGCCATGCAACTAAGGACAGAGTGCGAGGCTAGGAGCTCCTAATCTGTGCAGGTTTGATGAGCTAACCCACGAATACATGGTTATCTAGTATACATAAATCGAGCTGTTCAGATGCTGAAAAACAAATAAGACTTCTCCTTACGATGTAAATAAACCACATTACTAAGAGAAAAGAAAATAACAAAATGGGGAGAGAGAGAAAGAGAGATGAGAAATGGACAAATGAGATTTGCCAAGAGCTTGTTTGTTTGGGGTTCTAAGTGAATATATAAGGATATGAAAGTATAAGTGTCTGTGTAAGAAAAGCTTTTATGTATGATTTGAAAAGGATAACTAGAAAGAAAGCAAAACAGAATGCACATGAAACAACTCCCGGATGGACAGGTGAAAAAGTGAATGATAATGCTCAAAGGACACACAAAAATAAATAAATAAATATCCTTGTTTAATTTTGATACCATTTGATCCATAATCATATTACATTATTTTAATTATGTTCATCATTTTCATATATCCAATCTCCCAGTAAAATAATATCTACAGATTATTTTCTATGTTGCGACCCTGAAGAAATAATTGCATTCCATTTTAATTCTTGATCTTCACTCATTATTACTAAACCGCTATTAAGTAATTAGTTTATGAGTTTACTACGACCAATTTAAAATTATTTTAATAGTAATTTGTTTGTTATGGAAATTAAAAATTAAGAAATAATTAATTGGAAAAACTACAAACACTAAAATCTTCCTGTCGTACTTTCTTTATTGTAGCTAACAACAAGTATTTATAATATTCTCCATGCGAATCATACCAAAACCTGTAACCAAAAAACTATACTTCCCTACATGAAACAGGTATCTCCACTTCCCATTGAAACAAAAAACTGTATTTCTATTCATGGAACTAATCAAAACCAAAGAAAAAACAAACTTCTTACTATGAAAAGGAGAAAAAGGTTTATGATATTTGAAAAACTTTTGGGTGCCAATAAAAATGCTTGACAAGCGAAATTACAACATCAATCAATCGGCAAAAGTTCTGTATAGATTGTAACTATGTATTCTTATAATGATTATAGATGTTTTATATGTATATATAGCATCTGGCTTGAAAGAATTTTAACCATTGAACCCACCCCAGACTCAAATGGGGGAGTAACAAATAAAAACAGTCATTATAGGACAAATAGTTATGGCTGATGAGCTTCAAGTGATCTGGTAGAGCAGCATTGCATTTACCCTAGTATTGCTTACTGGTAAATTTAAGCCCAAAACATAAATAGATTTATTGACCTTGATCAGACAGTAAAACGCCACTGGCATTAACCGCAGCTGCAATATCTACGCGCTCATCAATCAACAAGTAAGCACGGTCCCTAATTACCGACTTCAGCAAACATGCCGCCTCATATAGCTTCTTGCCGCTGCCCTCGCCGCCAGTAAGCACTACGATTCCAACTCTATCAGAAACAGCTTCGTCAATGACGTCAAGCACCGCCTTATCATCCCTAAACACGTCATCGGAGCTCAACCGAAGGACTAGATTTGGTACCTTGATCTCCGGCCGCTTGTAACCGCCGGGAAACAGACTTCTCGGTGGATTCTGGTTTATAGAACTCGAAATTAGAGAACTATTGCCGCTTGATGCGGCAGAGTGAGCGGAGAAAGAAGTTTGTCTGCCAAGACAGCAAGAGCGACGGCGAGGAGCTGGCAGTGTGGATTTGGGGTGGAAGAGGAAAAAGTGGGGTGCGAAGCGAGTGGAGGTCAAAGGGGAGACGGAAGAAATTACCATAGATGTAAGGAGGAGGGAACGGTGGTGGCGGGTTAGGTGGTGGGATGTGTTATCTTTCAAGTAGTGGGGGATGCTGAAATTTTATGGTATGTGGTGATGATGTAGGGAGTCTTTATCCGGATTGAATTGCGGGTTTGAATACTCCGACAACGCTGCCACGACCCGCCTCATTTGTGGCAGCCTCCTCATCCTAAATTCATGGGATAATTACGCTCTACTCCCATCAATTTTAAGTGTAATTACACATAAGTCCCTTTTAGTTCGTAACAGCCCATCCTTAATTCATGGGATAATTAAACTCTTCTCCTATTAGGCATAGACTCCCTTTAATTTGGAAAATTGCGTTTGTAATATGAAAGCAAAATTTGAGGTTGTTAGATGTAATTTTTCACATTACAGGAAATCTACGTGTAATTACCAGACCTCAAGGGGAAGGGAGTGTAATTATTCCTAAATTCATTTTACTCAAAACCTAATAAGGTGTTTTAAGTTGTGAAGTCAAAAAATGCCATTCATGATAAAATAAATAACTTAATTCAAATTTTTTAATCTCTATATTAATTGATAAAATATTCTTTCTTTCTTTTTATTATAATGTACTGGTCTGTGTATTTTACTCTTACTTATGACATATTTTATAGCGTAAAAAAGTATTTATTATATGAATTATTTATTATATGCACGTAGAAACGATATGCCACAACTGCTAGTTAATATAAAAAAAATATATATTTTTTATTCATAAATAGCGATTTGCAGCACTACTATAACATGTTTTAAAGTATAAAAGGTTATTATATACACATGAGATAACATAAAAAAGGCAGTTTTAACTCGTAAACAACAATTTATGACACGTTATATCACATATTAAAATATCAATTATATCCTTAAATATTTATACCAACATAATGACTTTTTTATTTCAAATGGCCCACGTCATCAGCTTTTCTATAAGGTTTTCAATGGAACCTTGTCTTGATTTAATTAATAAAAGTAATAGTATAATATGCTTAGAAGTCGACATTAGTATTAGGAAAAGGGAAAAAATGCAATCAATTTTCTTATGATATTAAAAATGAGTAAATTTGTATATATAAATAAGATAAATTGGTTCATTTTAAAAGATAAGGGGAATAAATTTGCTCATTTATAATATCACAATGAGCTAAATTGCATTAAACCCTTAAGAAAAATATATCTTTACGTATGGATCAATAATTATTAGTGCTTTCGACACATTGAACGCGTCTACTTGAATCCTTAAAAATAAATGTAAAATATTATTAAAATTACTTTGATGCGAAATTATTTTTTTTAATAAAAATATATAGGGTGAAAATAGAAATAATTTTAAATTACATAAAATAATATAACAAAAAGAAAGAAAATTAAATAGAAGAGAGAAAAAAGATTAAAACAAAAATTAGTTGACATTAGTTTTTGAAATGTGGTCAATTTAGTTATTATATTTAATCTATAAAAAAAATTATAGTTATTAAAGATTCTCAAACATTATTAATAGTAAATAAATAAAATAATTAAATGAAAAGGAGTTACC
>NC_026150.1:1582486-1636493 GCF_000512975.1 Sesamum indicum
AGAAAGAAAAGAGACCGAGTCCCATAGGTCAAATGACGCGGATGGGGATTCTCAATTATCAAATACACGGCCAAGATTCGTTTACTGTAATTTTTGGCTTCATGATTTTGTACTTTCACCCAGCCACAATCTCCACCACCACTCATGTTCTGCACTTCTCGAGAAGACCGAACCAAGACAGAACGCCTACTTACTACACCGTCGTATTCTCGTGTTGGTTGATCTTCTTGCTGGAGGGTTTTAGTTTTCTCTGAGGAAGAAGAAGAATGGGTCGGAAAAGAAAGGTTCGGAAGGACAGTTCGCTTGGCAAAGAGGTACGAACAAGGCGATCACCTCTTACTGTCAAAATTCTTCCGTTACTCTTCAGGGTTTTTTCTTTTTTTGTTTTTCCCCCTTGCGGTTTGTTCCTTTCATTTTTCGAGGAAAAAAAGGGAAGTCTTTTTCCTTTCATGCATGCGACGATTTGTATTGTAAGTGGCAGTATACTTGTGGGTTGGTTTGGATTTTCTTTGTATATCTCAGGGATATGTGAAATGCCCATTAGTATTTGTGGTAGTAGGCTTGTATATAAGGGGGGCCGTTGAGCTTTGACCAATGGTTCATGATGGTTTGAAGTGTTAGATAAATCTGTAATTTCCTTTGAAATAAGTGGGTGGAATGTTTTGTTGTTAAACTTGGGAGTACAGCAGAGTTTCAGTTCTGATGGGGATGTGGAGATTGACTGGAAGAACAGAAACGATTCTTGATTAATTTGATAGCACTTTTGAGAGGCACGATGAACTTATGAGGAAGTTTGGTTGGGGCTGGTAAGAATATGAAACAATGTTTAATGAGGACATAAGCCTACTCTCCGCAACGTTTTATTTTCCGGCACATCAGTTCTATAATTCTCAAGAATAGCTATGCAGAGGTGATGTGGACATCGTAAAAGATTTTACGGAAGGGAGTGCTTGGGTGTTTGAAGATGTGAGCGAATGGTTTCTAGTGTTTCTATGCATATGCAGGGATGACTCACTTATGTGTAATGACTTTTCGCCGTTTATTCTTTTATCATGTCTTAACACAAAATTTTTGCTTGTAATGCTAGAAAGGGATGAAAAGCATGGCATGAACAATGACAAACCTTTAATTGTAAATTAACTTTGGTTCTCCTTTTGTTGATAGGATAATGCATTTCCAGAGACAACTGGCGATGCGAAAATATTTTCGCATACTGAAAACAACTCAAACATTGTGGAGGCTACGAATATGGAAAATACAGTCCCTCCATATTCCAATGGCGTATCATCAGAGAAGGTAAACTCAAAGGTTACAGAGATGGTTATCAGAAGATCTAGTCGTCTTAAAAGTTCAGCATTACCTAATGGAAAAAAAAAAGTAGAACAATCTGTGGAGCATGTGAATCTTGTTGAGAGTGGAAAGGAAGAAGCACCAGACCATCAACAAGTTGGTACGTTGCCCGTTGTTACAGAAAAGAATGTGGAAGAAGAGGCAACACAAATGAATGTGGACGAAGAGGCACCACAAATGAATGTGGACGAAGAGGCACCAGAGGTCCAGCAACTTCATACTGTGCCTGTTGTGACAGGAAGGAACTTGGAGGAAAAAGTTGACTATATCATTCAAGCAGTTGATGAATTCAAGTCTAAGGTAGAATTTGCATATTTTGACACTAATCATGAATTTGTTTTGTTCTATATCCATGTCTGATGATGATGATATTTGTGTTTCATCAGGCTTTTAAACAGGTCACTAAGAAGCCAGATGAGGGTTCATCTATGGACTTAAGCTACAAGAGCTTGTATATTGATTCACAGAAAAAGGTATCAATGTGTAACAATGATTGTCTTTCATTATAATAATTCTAATACAATCTAATTTGATTTTTTTTTTATTGCATTGAGTAGATTGAGGCCTTGATGGAGAAACATTATGAGCTGGTCAAGGAGTTGGAATTTGCCCGTGGAAAAGTTGATGCGGTAATATGCATCAAGCTTTAGCAAACTAAACTTTAGTAATCAAGTAGAAATCAAAAGCTTTAAAAACATACCATGTAAATGCCCACTCATGATGGAAATTCTGCACACTTTACTGTTTTTCAATGTGAGACTATTTTGTGGCCCGTAATACTATTTATTACTTCGTCCATCCTAATTTGAATGTCTGATTTATGAACAGTATGAGAAGATGAACAATGTTATTGCTGCTTCAAAGGAAGTCGTATTAGTTGCAAGGCTGGAGAAAGATGCTGAAGCCATAAAGTTATCTCCTCAAACAGTTCAACATTGCATCTCCGCTGCTGCTCCAGATGCTAATGCTGCTCACAAGGTATCCTCTAAGCAGCAGAAGAAATATTGCAGAAAAAGAAAGGCCAAATCTTGAAAAATGCTGACAACCTTAAAAATGTTCTGTTGAAAATCCACCTAAGTTTTGTTTGTTCTCTTGGTTAGCCTCATTTTTAGGACGTGTTTTTGTTAATGAGCTGAATCATCTTGATGTGAAGGGACCTTCATATGTCCATTCTCGTTACCGATTTGTCTAATCTATGTTGCTCGCTTGCTAGAACCCATTTTATCTGGAGATTGTTATTCTTCAGTTACTCTTATGGTTGAACAACTTGTAGCTTTGCACACCCTCTCATTAGTCGACATAAAAAGTACTCCAAATTATGAACTTCATATAATAATTCCAAAGATGGCATAGATTTGACCTATAGACAAAGTAAAATCTAGCCATGACAAGTATTAGAGAGACCGAACCTTCACTATATTTGTAAGGTGTGAGGCATAATAAAAGAAATTCCAGACATCTTCTGAACCTATTCTTCTTGTTCTTCTTCGTCAAAGAATTCATCCAATGATTTTGAGAATTCTGATATATCTGTCTTCAAACGCCTGTCATGAAATTCATCATCAATGTCTGTTGGTGAAGAGAAGTCAAGACCCATTCCCCTAATCAGGTTCTCATATGATGCTGACAGATCTTGTGACGTTAGCTGGTGATACTCCACAAGCTGGTGGAGGCATTGGTTCTCTCTTTTCAAGTTTGCATTTTCATTTGCTAATCTTGATTTTTCTGCCAGAAGTGCCTCCAATTGAAGCCTTACCTGCACAAATCACCATCAAATTTTCTCAGTGTTGGCTTGTTTTTCCGTAGTATGCTGAAATTTGAAAAAACCTCAACATTGTTCTCTGTATTTTCTTAAGTATTACCAAATCATCTTCATCTGGTTGGATCCCTTTGGCTAATCCATCGCGAAGTTTTTTGTTCTCCTCCTCCAACAAAGTGCATCTCTCCTGCATGAACCCCAAATCCGATCTAATCGACTTCAACTCTTTAGACATGGTAGCCGCTTTCGTCGCCATGGAGATTGCCAGCTTGAAAACACAATAAAGATGGTCCATCAACCTCAAAATCATTACACAACAAAGTAGAGGTTAAAATACAGTACGAGGTACCTACATTCTTGGCTTTCTTGATTCTCTCCAGTTCATATGGCCTCTTTCCTTTTACTTTCTGTAAACCTTCTTCCCCTTGATCCTCACTGCATTCTTCACTATCCAACTTCCTCTTCAAGCCCCTGTTCTCTTCTGCTTCATTACCTTCTTCTTCCTCTTTTCTATCTTTATTCTCTTCCCTTGACAATTTTTCTTCAGTTTTGGCTTTTTCAAGGGTGGCATGAACTATGTCAGACAATGTAGGTGGTCTAGCTAGATCTCTAGCACCCTGAACAACACCAGCAGGCAAAAAGAACTCATAAAAGACAAGATAACATATACTGAGATCTTGATCCCTTTTCAGCACATAAATTTGTGAACTCAAAAACAGAAATTTACTGCTCAAAAACTACAAATTTTTTACTAAAACTTGAAACAGAACTTAGTGAAAAATCTACAAATAAAGTTGGTACAACCAGTTCACCTGAAGGGCATTATCTAAGTTGTTAGAAAGCTGAGAAAGAGACTGAGCAACTGAATCAAACCCTCTGAGCAAAAGCATCGAGTCCTCCTTCAATCTCCTCGCACGATCCATTGCTTCAACGTTCTGCAAAAATGTTAGGCAAAATAAAAACCTATGACAAAATCTATGAGATCCCAGGTTAAATTTGTGGGCTCTTGCTAAAGTTCCTTCCAACTGAGAATACAAAATCTGCAAGACAGTTCACCATTTGTGGAGGAAAGGATTGATTGACGGGCTTGCGATTTTCAAGAAGCGTGTCGACGCGGCTGCGAAGAGTGCTCCAGAAGCGCTTGTCGGAGGAGGGACTGAACATGGGAGGAGAAGAAGAGCCCATCAAGCGCGGAGATCCCTGTTGAAATTGGAACTGAATTATGATGATAATTAATCAAAGGAATTTTATTAAATGAAGAGGGTTTAAAAGGGAGCAAAGGAGTAGTACCTTGTTGATGGACACAGGGGATGGAGATTCCACCGAAGTTGCCATTAGAGCTGTTCTTGGATTTGGAGAGAGAAAGTTCAAGAGAGAGAGAGAGAGGAGGGAAGAGAAAGTTGAGACTGTAACGGCTAGTTTGTGGGTGGGGCTTTAAGATAAGATGCTGAGGTATTTGGTTTTAAAACTAAGTTGCATTCGCATGCCAACGTTCTGATTATCTAACGGCTATGAATTTATGTTGTTCTCTTTTGTTACGTACAAACAGGAATAGAAAGAGACTAAATTGTCTTTATTGCCCCCGAGCTCTGTAGATTCGGTTCTGAGTTGACTTGCGCTTTTAGAAAAAAGATTATGTGTGGCTGCTGGGATTCGAGCCCAGGTCTCCACGGCCACAACGTGGAATTCTTACCACTAAACTACAGCCACTTCGTTGTGATCGTTTTAGCTTCTTACCTTATTTCTCCGAAAATTTCTATTTTCACGACAAATAATAATTTTACTCTCATACAATAGATAATGTTGCATTTTTTATCCCAAAATCATATCTATTGCATTTTTTATCCCAAAATTTATGATTTTAACACATTTGGTCTTATATACTAAAAAATTATAGCATTTAAAAAATATATATTATAATCTTTTATTTTAAAGGACAAGATGTGCTAGAAACAAAAAAAATACTACAATTTTTTATTTTATGGAAAAAATGTGTTAAGCTCGGTGAGATCAAGAGTATAAAAATTTCTACCTTGTAAAACCAAAAATGCAATTGTCCGTTTTCACGAGTGAAGACAAAGGTATCCGTTTAAAGTTAGAAAATTTGATTGTCGACCACATATTATAGAGCAGCTAGACATGAATGAGCCAAGACCACAAAGGAATAGATAGATATTCGATTATCAAAAGGAAAACCCCATTGCATTATTACCGGGAAGCTAACTGTTAACTGAAACTAGCTTTAGTACAGGAAATCTCATTGCAATTCCTTTATCTATCTCCATAGAAATATAGAATCTTGCGGGTTCTCACAACATCAATCATCAAGAAACAAGGAAGGTCTAATGGCCACTGCAGTTGCTTCCTCCTCATCCTCTCTCCTCTTCTTCTCCTCTTTTTCATCATCATCCTCTTCTCTCTCTCCTCTCCCACGCCTCTCTCTCCCTTCAACCTCCCACCACTCTCTCTCCTCTTCTCTCTCCATCTCTCCATCTTTTCTTGCTTTATCAGCAAAAACTCCTAGAAGGGCTGTTTCATCTCTCTTCCCTTCACTCACTGTCAGGGCAGAGAAGAAGAATGTGCTCATTGTCAACACTAACAGCGGCGGCCATGCAGTCATCGGTTTCTACTTTGCCAAGGAACTACTTGCCTCCGGCCACGGTGTCACCATCCTGACTGTCGGCGAAGAGGGGTCCGACAAGATGAAGAAACCACCTTTCAGCAGATTTTCAGTTAAGACTCTGTATACGAATCAGATTTGGAATTTGTAACAAGAAACAAACTTTTCTATAGGAGAATGGTGTTTGTTTGTTACTAATTCAGAGAGGCTTGCAGGAAATTGTGAGTGCTGGTGGGAAGACAGTTTGGGGGGAGCCGGCAGAGATAGGGAAAGTATTGGAGGGCGCTGCATTTGATGTGGTGTTGGATAACAATGGAAAAGATTTGGATTCAGTGAAGTTAGTAATCATTCCATTGAGATGAAAATGAATATACAATTTTGCATGTCTAATCATTTCTCTGGCTGATGCATCATGCTCTGTATCAATATTTGTTAACAGGCCTGTAGCAGATTGGGCAAAGAGCTCTGGTGTGAAGCAATTCCTATTCATTAGTAGTGCAGGGATTTATAAGCCAACAGATGAACCTCCTCATTTTGAAGGGGTATATTTAGTGTCTCTTGCACTTGATACTGCCTGAAAGGACAGAATTCCTAGTAGAAACTGAAATCTTGTTTTACAGGATACTGTAAAAGCTGATGCTGGTCATGTTGGAGTAGAGAAATACATCTCAGAGATATTTGGGAATTGGGCGTCTTTCCGTCCACAATACATGATTGGCTCTGGCAACAACAAAGACTGTGAGGAATGGTTCTTTGACCGTAAGTAATATAATCAGTTAACTTAATTAACATTCTTGGTTACAAGGTAGCATTTTGAGCTTCATTTGGTCATGTTTCTCTAGTTATTGGTCGAGGGTTATTGAGGTTTGTGTAGGTTATACATAAAGATCATGGTATTGGCAATAGCAAGTGCTTGAGTAGATATCTCATTTTTGGTTAATAGGAAGATATTCATTTACATTACCTTCAATTCTCGACAGGTATCGTTCGAGGCAGACCGGTTCCAATTCCTGGCTCTGGGATGCAGTTAACCAACATTGCCCATGTCAGGGACCTATCGTCCATGCTTACTTTCGCTGTTGAAAAGCCAGATGCTGCAAGCGGAAACATCTTCAACTGTGTTAGTGATCGTGCAGTGACACTAGATGGAATGGCAAAACTCTGTGCTCAAGCTGCTGGATTACCTGTTGAAATAGTGCATTATGATCCGAAGGCAGTGGGTATTGATGCAAAGAAAGCATTTCCTTTCCGCAACATGGTATTCTAAACCTTTCTTTAATGCTTAGCATAGGGCACTGGTTGCAGACAATTAAGCTATTCGTTCGATTAGGATTACATGATAATGGCAATCTGAGTTCCTTTCATCTGGCCTAGTTGTATTAAAATACTAGGAGAAGATAACACATCATGATTCCTATTGGCAATTGTAAAAGAAGCATAAATATCCTCTTAACAGATTGCTTAAGCAAATCAAGATTTTGCTTTACTGACTATAATATACTTTTGCAGCATTTCTATGCCGAACCAAGAGCAGCAAAGGAGATTCTTGGATGGAGTGGTACAACAAACCTTCCTGTGGACTTGAAGGAGCGGTTCGATGAGTATGTCAAGATTGGTAGAGACAAGAAACAAATAAAGTTTGAGTTAGATGACAAGATTCTAGCAGCAGTTAAAGAACCTGTTGCAGTATGATCACTGTTTCACTAGCGAGCCAGTGAATAAATTGTATGGCTTTTGATCTGGGGAAGCAAGTGGCAATTTTGTGAATTCTAACTGGGAAGCAATAAATATAATGTTATTGATCCTGGTTATTGTTTCAACATAATGAATTTCTTTCATATTCTTCCTACTTGCAAAGCATGACGGTGGCCTGAGGCAGCATCAAGATACTATGGTGATTCTAACAATAGAATAGGCCAAAGATACTATTAGAGTCATAAACAGTCAAACCCCAACAAAGCCTAATCTCAATCGAACAAAAGACAGAAGCACAACATATAGAAGAAAAGAAATAACTCTAAACAATTTCAATAACATTCCCGCACTTGTGTTATCACAAATTGATCCAACTCCGTGTCATTTCAAAAAAATCTAAAGACATACATCTGAATATGAAGGATGAAGGAGCTGTTAAGCACTTTTTGCAAGTAAAAGTCATTCCTAGCATCTAAGACAAATGGTCAGCTGACCCATACTTATACAAACAATTCAAGAGTCTGGAAATCCATGAAACAGTAGACACTAAGCCATAATAATCGTGCAATTCTCATTCTTCCTGTTTGATTTCAAGACCCCTCAGTTTGGATTCCAACTCAAGTTCATCGTGACCACTTTGTTCGTCCCCCTCGTCATCAAAGTCGTCTCCGTCTGGATCATTGTCATCCAAAGGACCAAGAACATTAAGGCAATTCTTGAATATATCTTTGACCTCATCAATCCCCTCATCAGATATGTAATTTCCATTGATATTCAGCAATGTAAACCCCGGTTTACCCACAACAGCTGTGGCCAAGCGTCTAGCACCAGCCCTTCTTATCAAATTAGTATTCATGTCCACTTCACATAATTGACCATGACCCTCCTCCAGTGCCTTGGCAATCAAGATAGCACCCTCATCCTTCAATTCATTCTCACCCAAGTTCAATTTGGCAAGAAACTGCTTGGAAGCGATACAGGAAGCGAGAGCAGGAGCAGCTTTAGCGGTGATTTCATTTCCAGCCATATCCAGAACTTCCAGTGACGGAGCAGATTCCTCTAGGGCATTTGATAGAGCAATACACCCCTCATCCTCCAAATTCAAATAGCTCAAGTAGATTTCAGATAGATCAGAAAATGCAGATAATGCCTTGCTCAAAGCTAATCCGGCCTCAATACCAAACATATTGTCTCGCAAATCAAGCTTCTTTAAGTGGCTACATGTCCCAAGTGCTTTAGCTAAGGCAATACCTCCCTCTGATTCCACTCTCGTAGATGAGCATCGAAAATCTTCCAGCAAGGGAGAACTATTCACTATATTAGATATAGCTATCGCTCCTTCATCTCCAGTCATGTTGTTATGAAACTGAAGGACCCTAAGTTTATCGGTAGAAGGAATTAACTCATGTACTGCCTTTGCAGCCTCCTCCGAGATGCCATCATTAATCAGGTACAGTTCCTCCAAATTATGCTGGGACTTTAAAAGTGCCCCAAATGCCCTGATGCCCTTCTCACCCAAAGCATTGTTGGACAGGTTGAGATAGCGCAATACAGAACCTTCCAGGGCTAATGAAAATATATTCATGACTTCAAGAGCTTCCTCCTCAGACCTTCCAGCCACAAAATCCGATAGGTCAACTTCAGTCAATTGATTCTTAATGGATGACACTATAGGCTCAGCAACTAGTGCTGCCTCCCGACCGAAACTTGTATTGCTAAAACATATCTTCGTGTATTTATTTCTAGGCTCCTTCAAGAGGTTCAACAGTTTCTCAGCATCACCTGCACCAATCTCTTTCCGTGGATCTCCAGATATATCAAAAGTAGTTCCATCATATTCCTTCAATTTGTCTAATATACTAAGTTCTCCATCTGCTTTTGCAACAGGGCCTCGTTTGATAACTTCAATCATGAGCCTACTGGATTCCTTGGCGTACAATTGCACTGCAGAACTTCCATCTCCATCTGGTTCCTTTGCAAAATGTTGGTTCGCTGCATCAAAAGCAGCAGCTTCTATTTTCTTGGCATCCTCCTCAGCTTCTTTCTGACTCAGGAGACCATACTTTCTAGACCAAATGGAGGGCGTCACAAGATTCTTGGTCATCCTATCGACAAGTTTAAGCCTTGTACTTTGTGAAGGAGGCCATAATTTCACAGACAACGGGGCAACTTCCATGTCAAAACAACCTAAAAGAAACACAAGACGAAAGAAAACTAAAAGATATCAGAATATAAGTCGCAAGTAATAAATAAAACACTATAATCTTACTATACTTTAACCCTGGAATTAACTCAGACAAGAGAAAGCCAATAACCCCCAATAAGGAAACTGAACTCCCTTTGCTGAATTGATAAAAACACGAAAAGCAAACAAATGATTTGTAACTTTCAATAACAAAAGAAAAAAACAGAACAACGACAACGTGAAGTAAACCACTACAAGAGCAAGATAAGAATTAAGAAATCCACAAACATCGGACACATTTACACCATTAATCTTCAAAATGAAAAGGCTAACAAGAACATACCGGCGAACAGGAAGCGAGAAACGCCGCGAACAAAGAAGAACAAGAGATCGAAACACGTCAGAAAAGCAAAAGTCAGAGCAGTAATTGAAACCTGAGGATTTATTTATGTAGAGCAGAATCTTTTCAAATTCAACGGAGAAAAAGGAAATGCAATTTTGAATTTGGGGAGAGAGAGAGTGGGGAGTGAAAACTCCCGCTGTGGGTTTTTGGGAAAAAAATCTTTTCAGATAAGCTTCAGTTCGGTTCGGGAAGGCCCAATATAAATGGGCTTGTTTTCTCTTGATCCACCTCATTCAGACTTTTAGGCCCAAACAAATAATGGGCTTTTATGACCAATAGTCTAATAACAGATAAGTCCTCCTATTTGTTAAAATTTATTGAATTTGCTAATATTACAAAAAAAAAAAAGAACAAAAATTGACATTTATTATCGATTGACTTATTACAGGTCAAACAAATTTTTTCGAACTAAACTATCCTTATAACGATGAAAATGTATTTCCTCACATGCATTTACGCGTGAAGAACATATAAGAATAATTTGATTATAAAAAAATTATTTGACATGCAATACGTCAGTAATAAATAAATAAGAGATAAACATATATATTTTTTTAACATCAACATATTTGATGAATTTTAACTAACGGATGGACTTGTTTGATAAATAGTAGCAAAGATCAGAAATGGTAGGTTCAATTTTTCAAAAAAATTATATATAATTATACCAAATCTAAAAAAAAAAAAAAAAGAGTGTAACTATCCTTATTTATACCATTTAATACATTCCTTTAGTGCCCTACACAATGACTTATACTGAAAATTAATTGGGTGGGGTTGTGACTTTATGTGGTGCCTGTGACTGTGACTGTGAGCTATATTATTATTATTATTGCACCACTTACATACTCTCACTGTTGTTATCATCCTCTGTTGGTTTTTAATTATTACGAGTGACGGACAGTCACCAACCACATATCTTCCCACTTTAGACACTTCATTTTATTTTAATTAATACGTAAAAATAGTGTGCTATCACCGTACAATAATAAAGTACGATAAACTTATTTAAAATTTATTATAATTATAAATATTTTTTATTATCTAAAAAATTATAAATATATTGAATTTTAAGAAATAAGCAGTTGTAAGATACGTTAGAGCCCTTTGTAATAATATAATATATATTAGTGGAATAAATATTGAAATATTATTTAAGCAAAATAGACATTATGAGTTGCTGCTATTTTTTATACGAAAGAAATAAGAAAGGATAGGAAATAGTTTTGGGGGGACCCACGCCCGCACCGCAAGCAAATTCACAAGAAGAATACCGACACTACCTTCCGTAATACTACTCCCATATTCCTCTCTCTCTCTCTCTCTCATACACACACACACACACGCACACGCAGTGAGAGAGAGAGCTTCATGGACGATGATGAGGCGTGCTACTAGCTCTAGGATTTTGGTCTGGTGAGGCGCCTAGAGAAGGATTGTATTATTTTGGTCTGGTGAGGCGCCTAGAGAAGGATTGTATTAGTGGGGTGGGGTTTGAGTTTTCCATGTGAAGTGACCTAAAAGATAGCCAGATTAAAAGGTTACAACTTACAAGCATATTTCTTGCTTCTTCCTTGAATGAATCTACTTTATGTACACAAAAGTTGTTTAGCAAGTGATGCTATGCTGTGAGATTCAACATGGCTGTTGGAAAAATAGTCAGATGATGGAGGTTTCAAATTTTCTGCTAATGTAGAAGCCAGATCTCTCAAAGAACTTGGTGTAAGCTTTTCTTTCTCATGAGGGTTCTTGGATTCTCTTGAAACTTTCCTCCCTTTTCTCATTATTAGTTTATTCTGAGACGTGGGTTCTTCGATTTAATAGTTACTTTTGTTTTGAAGGGCTTCCTTTTTGTTTTCTAAATTTTTGTTGCTGCTGATTTTGATTTTTCCCCTTAGCTTCATGGACTTCATTTTGAATTTTGTGCTTTCCCTGGAGTTCTTGATTGAATTAGTTCTTCATGGAGGTGTTAAGTTGGTACCGAGAAGTGAAGAAGGAGCTTCGAGAAGATTACAATTTATGTGCTGCTTGCATGTGGCTTTTGTTATTGAGTTCTGGTAGCAAGATTGTGTGTGTGGGATGGATCTGTTGATTTGACACTTGCGCGTGTTTGTATCTTGTTATTGAATTCTCATGCATAATATGAAGAATTTGATATTTGGAGCTTAATTATCCATAATGAAGATGTATTGTAGCTGAAGAGAGACTAGATCCAATAGACTATATTACAACCAGATGCCAGATGATTAATGATAGGAAGATGGGAGTGATTGAAGAGAACTCATTGTTGCTGATGCACTAGAGATAAAACTTATTAGTTTCATCTATTTACCTGCATCCATTTTGCTCACACCAGCTGGAGTTGTGTAACCGAAGTGCCTGCTTTTCAGTTATGATGTAGGTGTTAGGCTCCACCACATTATATCTTTTGCCATGGAGACGGAATGCAGAATCGGTCTTCTTTAGATCTCTCATATGTTCAAATTAGCCTACACCATCATTGTGTGCTTTCAGTGCGAGGCACGACCAGTTTTTATTTGTAATCTCTGTTGCTCTTGAATTCTTGTCCACTTTACTTATATGGAAAACTTAGTAGGATAAGTCTATTATAAAATTAGTTATTCAGTGAGTAGATCGGAAAATCAGGTGGATATGGCTCAACTTTTATTTACACCCGCCCCCCGATAGATCTAATTTGTGCTCTATGCCCAGGATTTATTTCTCTTATAATTTCAGAAATCAACAGACCTAGTTTACAAAATTTGGAAATCTGATATTCATTGATTTGAATGCTTTGCAGCATCACTGGCAAACAACCTTTGGATCTTGAATTGAGAGTTTATGCTCCAAACAGTGCACGAAAATGGGAACTTTGGTTATTGAAACTGATTGTTCATGCTCAAATGACTATGCAGCATTAGGATTGAAGGACTTGAGAAACGAGAATCCAAGAAATCCCCCAATTTTGTCACTTCTTGCAGCAGTGCTGGAGAGGTCTGTTCAGAAAAATGAATGGATACTAGAAACCTCGCAAACCAAAGATGTTATCACCATATTTCATGGTTTAAGAGCACCTTCTCTGAGCATCCAACAATACATTGATCGGATTTTCAAGTATGCATGCTGCAGCCCTTCCTGCTTTGTTATTGCAAATATATATTTGGACAGATTCATTCAGCGGACAAATTTGTTCTTGACTTCCCTCAATATTCACCGACTTCTTATCACCAGTGTGATGGTGGCTGCAAAGTTCATGGATGATGCGTAAGTTACCTAAAGCCCATAAAACTTCTTTTCTTTGGTTCAATCTTTGAGTTGAGCTATCGTTCTGAGTGCTTACTCTGTTTGGTATTCAATTAATGCATGCTTTCTTTATTACGTTTGATGAATCACAATCTGATGACATTCAGATTCTTCAACAATGCATATTATGCCAGAGTGGGAGGTGTAAGCACAGCAGAATTGAACAAGTTAGAGATTAAGTTTTTATTTGGTCTAGATTTCCGAATTCATGTTACAGTGAAGACCTTCGGCGAATATTGTTCTGTGTTTAAGAAAGAGGCTACAGGGGGGCTCATTGAGCGTTCAATTCTGGCATGTGGAGTGGAAGAAAGCTGGGCAAACAAAGATGATTCCACCTGTGCCCACTCAATTGCAAGATGAAAATTTTGGGGCACTAAAATTTTTGAGTGACATCGAGAAGGAAACATGAGAGCTTTTACTCGTCTTATCGTTGGTCAAATGCAATGGCTAAATCATAGGTGTGGAAGTTTTTTGAGGACTCCCGTCTCTGTTGTAAGAATAGAGGTTGTGTTATAGTTTCTTCTTTTATGTTTCCAGACTTGCATTCTCTGTCTATTCTCTGTCTATGCTATGGTGTTTGCTCGATGGTTCAGGCTTTGGTTTATCGTGTGTTTCTGGCCAAAGGATGAAATGTGTGAGAAGTAGAAAAGCTAGAATTAAAGCCGTTATTCTTTCACTGGTATGGCCAATTGACTTGTGTGTATAATGTTCAATTGCAGCTTTTAGTTCACATCTCCCCTCCAACAACCGTAGCCTTCTTGTCCTTACAAAGATTTGCAGTAGGTTTTCTGCTTATTAGACTCCCTTCTGTCAAAAACGATAACATCTGTTATTTTCGAGTAGCATAAATGTCAGTAGTTACCCTGTAAGATTATCATCACCCAATCATTCATCAGCAGTAAAGATTTCCAAGACCATTAACAAGTCAGTAATTAAATATGCATCGAATGGGGTGACTTCAGGTTCTTCCTGGTCAAGAATACAAATTGATTCTTGTTTCTGTTCAACTTGTCAATTCTAAACTAAGGTATTTCTGTACATTTTCTCACCTAACTAATTAGTCAAAGATAATACCAAAATTTTGTCAGACGATCCATCACCTTCATTTAGCTTGGATCGGTCTCATCAGCGCTTTTACAAAGTAATTACGAGTCTCTGGTAAAATTCGTTGGATCAGCTGACAATACCTGCAGTGCATGTATCCAGTAGCCCAAGGGTCACCACTAGCACACTCAAAAACTGAATACGCCTAAATAGAGGGTCAAACATACCATGGCATGACACATAGTTTGTCAAACTTTTCCAGGATGAATAAGATACAAGCATGCTGCAAAGACAAAGCATTAAATGCCTCCGACAACTCAAACATGAGAGAGACATTCTCCACAGATATATCCTTCAAGAAAAGGAATAAGTATCAGAAACAAAGAAGAAAAATATTTACAAAGTAAAATCATCTTTTGTTATCTGAGCTTCACCTGTGCAATGGCATATTCACAAAGACGCTTCAGACCCTCGAGTAAATACTGATCAGCAGCCCTCAGAAGATCCTCTGCAACATCTAAGTTGACATCAATAGATCCTGTGTATATGTACCTGCAACCAAAATCAGAACAGAGTTTAGCATCTACAAGGGCACTGAGGACTCGACTGTAATTTTGTTACAAGAGCTAAGATTTGGATTAGAATGTCAAAGCATACTCACCTAATCATCAATTCAAAAATGTCCCATCTAATATTTGGAATCTCTATATCTTTAGCATCTTTTTCCTGCAATGCATTCATTCCAGAGAAATCTTTTAAGCACATGGACTTATTACCTATCCAATCTTAGACCACCAACATAAAATTCATCGCCACTCAACTTATGTTCATTGCACACCAAAACTCATGTTTGTTTCAGCTTAGGATGTTTAATGACAATGTCTTCAATCAGTATCAGCACAATACTCCACCAAGTTGGCCAGTATTGAATAGGACCAGCCAATGTTATTCCGGTTAAATCTTAAAAGGTCATAACAACACCAGCAAATGTGACTAATTTTACATCTTAAAATTCCAAGTTTAAGAAAACAGAAAATGAATGATCATAATGAAAGAATTCAGTTGTTTCTGTCTCTTTGATGCTCTAAATAATGAAATACACATAAGCCTCCACAAAACGACATATCCATCAGCAGTCCTGATTTGCAGGAATCAAACAGCAAGTTAGTTATCTACATAGGGAATGATTATGTTGGTGCTCTCTATTTCAGGAATAGTGGAAGTGAGGAATAATTTTCACTTTGTGCAGAGTGCCAGAGGTAAATCGAAGTCTTGCAATCAACCACTGGGAAAAATTTGATGTCTCTATTGTATTCGATTATGTCATTTTCCCTTAGATGATGATTAAAGCAGTTGAACTCGCCCCAAAACCCAAATAAGATCACAAATTTTATTTTTCATGACGTATCAGATTCAGCCAAGACGGGTAAGTCAACTAATCTAAAATGTACAGTTTGAGCCCTGGACCAGTTAGATGGCATCTTAAACACAAGTGAGACCTTAAGAAGTGCTTCATAATTGCAAAAATATATGCACATCTATTATTCTATAACAGAGTGAAGTAATGATGGATAAACCAAACATAATACAAGCAAATGATAAGCTAACCCGGTAACCACCATCAAACATAGCCCGGAATGCATCAGAAGAAGCAAGCAAGCAAATTCTGTGTGCATAGAACCTTTTTCCTGATGATGAAAATAAAAATGATGATATATTAATAAAAGATTGCTCATCATAGACATGCATATAGAAAGCATTCAAGAAGCTGTGCAGAGATTCCACCTTCAACTAAAAATGTGACATCAGATAATGTTGGATTATTTACATACTGCTCACCCAAATACACCTGCAGCAGATGCACTGGAGTTAGTCGGGAAAGATTGAAAAAATAAAAGACCTTCACATTAGATATAGTCACAAAACCAGTAGTAGGAATGATTATAGAGCATTAGAAGGAAAGAGTCATTACATATCACCGCATTTAATCACAAAAGTGTCCTTAATAGTAGGTAATCCACATTAGCCAGCAATTTCATTAGCATAAACATTACAGTCGTAAATCAATTCGGCATGCATATTTGCAGTTAAACAAAAATGAATAGGCACTCAGTCCTCTCTACAACTGAAAGATGCTTTTACCTGTTCACAAAACATTCACAGCTGTAGACAATTAGACTAAGTGGAGTCATCTGTACAAAGCACATGCAACCTTAAAGTGATATTTAAGAAATGGTAACAATTCAACCATATCTTCTGGCAAAAGTCATAACCCAAAAGTCTCGCAAATACATATCATCACAAGATTCACAACTTTTCTTGATTCACACTTCAAAAACCAAATATATAGTCACAAGTGTTTGTTTCTTAGATAGGATAGCAATTTCTATTCCTTCTTTTGTCTAGTTTAAGAAAACCTTCCCCAACATTTCTACTGAAATATAAAATATGCAATCACAGTATTATAATCTGGCAAAACCATAACAAAGATTGACTGGCATCCACAACAACCAAAGTTGCAAAATATCACCTGAGGTATTGGGGAAGGAGGAGGAGCATTCATGGAAGATAGCAAACTGGCTTTGCTAGCCAACGTGCATAAAGCCATAGAACTATCTCTTTGGTGCTTTGAGTCAGTTGATTCCAGAAGCTCCAAAAGCAACGCCAGTCCTGCAAGCATATGTGGCAGGTGAGGCAGGTAACTGCAGTCTATGAGTCCAGCAATACATTGCAGAGTCCCAGTACACTTGCACAGGACACCAACGTAATAAATGGATTTGATAAATAGTATACCATTATAATCAATGAAAATCTTTTTCTGGTCATCAGGAGAACAAAGATGCGCTAGAGCCAAAGCCACTCGTCTTCGAATATCTTCCTCTCCTACACGCATCATATACAATAAGTGGTTCAATACCTGCCCACGGAAAACATTCAATTAAAGTTCAAGATCCACAACTAAGTGTCACATGAGCAAAGTACCAAAAGAGTCCCATCAGCACATAAATAAAACTCCTCTCCTAATTAAAGAAACCAATTTTTCAGCTTCGCTTTCCTTATTTGACATAAAATATATCTTTTTTTTCGTTTTTTGTTACCCAAATGCATAACATCAGATTTTTGAATGTATAGAATAAACAATTGAACTAAATTTAATTTTGCAACTTCATTAAGCTACAAAAGGTAACTGACCCTTCCGTTGATCTTCTCTTCAAGTCTTTTCAGCATTTTAGCTACACAATCCCTAGTTGGCTGCAATAAAAGGAATATGACAAGATTGAGAAGATGTATTACGTACTTCTAACTAGATATGACATCACTTAGTTAACCCAATAATTGATATTTCTCTAACTGAAAATCAAGTAGCTGAGACTTTACTTGGGCAATTAATTCACCATCTTGAAATTTCTGAACACCTCCCACCCTAATAAGATCCGCAACATTATCCTGTAAAGAAAAGGAAAAGAAGAACAAGAAAATACCAATAAGTTCAACAAAAGAAAAGATGCCAATGCCTATATGAAAACTGAACTATTATCACAAAAATTTAGAATAATACCTCATTATCAGCAAGCCCGTAGAGAGCAAAGGCAGCATTATGTTGTAGAGATCTATTTTTGGATTCAAGAAGCTTCAATAGTGGCACTATTGCCCTACTGTGGGCTATACCAGCTTGATTGTGGCTATCCTGAAATAGCAGAAATGTTTTTATGTCTTACCAAATGAATTCAAGAAGAATCTTAAGGGAAGACCTGGAAGAACGAAAATTATGCCACCAAAAAGAAGGTAGATGTTACCTGCGCTAACCTCCCCAAGGCAAATGCTGACATTTCCTTTAATTGAGCATCAGGAGAGTGGAGCATTTCTATCAGTGGCGGCACAGCACCTCTTTGAACAATATGCACCTGCAGCAGAAGCTCATTGAAAGATTTGTGAGCAATGTCTAAAATTGGGACAGATCTTTATATAATTCATGGTAACCCGGTATTTAAATAGAAAAATGACAGTTTCTCAACCTTACAATCTGAATCTGTTGCAGCAAATTGCCCAAGCAGCAAAGCAGCTTCTCTTTTGCTTTCTGAATAGCGGGATCTGTTACCATAGACATCAGTTAACACTCAATAAGAGGGGAAGACAGCAGGACAAATGGCTTGAGAGGAAAACAAATTAATCCACTTTCAACCAAAGCAGCTATGAGGATGGTGGTCCTCACTTGAAATACATCGTCGCGGGAAACCATGAAATAGAAAAAGATCCTCACAATATGTTCTTTGAGAAGAACATTGACATGTATTAATATACAAATCATACCTAAGTAACCCGATGACAGGTTGCAAAGCTCCAGCAGCTAGGACTTCTTTCTTAATGTTTGGAGATGAGTGGACAAGATTTCCAATAACACCAACCTGATTATTAGCGTCATCAGTAGTATGAGCCATGAGGGAGTAGAAACTCAAACAAGTATGGGGATATAATTAAAGAACAAAAGGATAGGCCACCGCTTCATAGTGTATAGCAGCATCTTCAGACCGCAGCATTAGTATAAGAGTAGGTAAAGCATTGCATTCTACAATCTGAAATTAGTCAAAAATATTAGAAGAGGTGGAGGAGAAAATAAGCAGATAGTTTATCAGTAACTGAAGTAAACAAAAACCTGATTTTTGTTCTCATCATTTTTAAAAGCAAGGGTTCGAAGGGCTCCAGCCGCTGCTCTCTGCACCTTCGGGTCAGCAAATTCAAGCAACTCAACAAGTGGAGGGATACCACCTTCAATCCTAAGCACATAATTCAGGATTTAATGACAAGCAGAACTTACATATCCAATCACATAAGTATAAAGGAAAACCAACCTAACACAGGTTTTAATGCTGCTATTTTCGTGGGCAAGATTAGTGATTGCATCAGCTGCTCTCCTAATAACACCACTTACTGCCCGAGAGTTTAGACAATTCCTATGTCTCATCAACAGATCCACAAGAGGGGGTAGAGCTCCTGCATCAACAATGAGCTGCTGATGCTCTGGCTGTGAACAAAAGTGATAAGTGGACAAATTAGGTAAGACTGATATAATGAAAAGATCATATTCAATCTTCAACTTTTACAGGATCTTTCTAGTTGTGCATCATTCTTTCATAAGCAAAAAGGTGTATTATGCGTGGAAATAGGAGAATATGTTCCCAGAAAGTTATCTGAGGATATAGTGATAAGGTAGACAGAAATTTTCCAATAAATGCCAGTATATAATGGTATGGACTACTGTACACAAAAACTCATGCTTTTAGCATACATCTGAATTTGCGTGTTTATAGAGTGAAACGTAAAACAAACATAATAGAATTCTGTTATTGCAAGGAAATCAAGGATTGCAAGGATTATGTATGAAGACTTCAAACAAAAGGGGAAAATGATTTTGAGAATAGCATAAAACTGCCTTAGGTTTCTCCATGGCTCATTGCTTCATCAACAGAATGGCTCCCCTCTTTTGTAGCATTGCAGGACCACCTGTAACTAACCCTCAGCCAGCATGGCATATTAAAACACCATGACAAGGCAGTTCATGAGAAAATAAATCGAAAAATGGCTGATCTAAGTTGGACCCAAGAAAAAGAATAATCTAACTCAGGGAATGCAGAAATCAAAATTTGACATATTAGAATTGAGCCTTTCAAATATTTCATTGTTTTTTCACCAATTCAAGCACTAATCAAATTTAACAACTTAATACGTGTCTAAAACTTTCTTAGTTAGGAAGTAAAAGAGAACCTAGAAGACATGAAGAACGAGAATTCTCAGGGAGTGCAATTACTTTAATAGCAAGAAGCCCGAGGGCAAAGGCACTCCCTTTCTCCACTTCATGCTCGTAAGGTCTTGGACCACTGTCTCCCTCCCTCATCGGCGGTGGAGCCTGCAGGTGACTGACCAGAGACGGGACAGCCCCACAATCCACAATCACGTTCACTATATCCTCTGCAACCACACGTGCAAAATTCCTTTTATGCAAAACCTCAATACTCAAAATCAAGAACACGCACACTCAAAGAAAAACAAGTCCAGACATAAGATAATGCATCAATTAAAGAATTCAATAAATAAAATACTTTTTTAACCGTTCACTATACCCTCTGAAGCCATACATGCAACATTCAGCAATACATAAAACCCTCAAATCAAAAATGCAGCACATGCAAGCCCAACAGAACCGCGCCCACGCACTATGTAGCAAATTGATCGAGAAAAAAAAGGAAACCATGGTCGTTCCTCCCTTCTCTTTTCGATTTTTGCATTACCATTCTTGGCGAGTTCGGATAGGACGCTGGTGGCCTTCTTGGCTGCCGCCCGATCTTCCTCGGCGTAGGAGAAAGCAGAATCAAGGATCTCGACTTGCGTACGAACTTCGCGCACGAGATCTTGATGGGAATCAAGAGGCGACTCGTCTCCGGCCCTCCCAAGGTCTTGGTCGAACTCCTCACCAAGCTTCCTCTTCACGCTACGACGCGAAGACAAAGAGGTTGACGACGACTGCTCGCGGCGGCGCCGGCCGGAGTTCTGCTTCCGGTTCTCCATGAAAAAAAGATGAGTAGAAAAGAAACGAAATTGGTTTTCCGTGCGAGAGAGGGGTAATTTCGGAAATTAATACGGGGGGTTTCGGTTTTGCGCCAAACACGCCGCCTGTTTAAACATTTTTAAAAACCTATACTCTCCCGCCTTCGTGTTTTTACAAATAAGTAAAAATGGCAACGGGTCGAATTTTGGATTAGTTTATTAGAATTGCAATAAAATTTTATTTTAAAATATTTCGATAAAATTAAACTATAGTGCATATAAAGTATCATTTTATTCTATATATTTTCTATACAAAAACTGAACAATACAATTTTCTAAGTATTTTATATTAAAATACTTTTGTTAAAAGTTATGCACATACACATCATATCTCACAACTTACCACTATTTTACTAATGATGAAATTATAATTAATTTTTAAAAAATAAACTAACTTGTTAGCATTTATAAAATAAGTTGGAAGGATTTTATTTATTTTATAAAGAATGTTAAAAATTTAATCTTATAAATTGAGCCTAGGCCCAATAGCTTGGGATATAATTGGGCCTCTGAGAAGCCAATCGCTTCAAAGTTGGGCTAAACTTTACTGATTTTTGGATGATTGAGTTCTTTACTGCTGTTCCCAAGAGAACTCATAGTTATAAAAATAATTCTTAAAGATTACTCAGAGCTCCGTAATTTATTATAATTACAAATACCTTATTATTATTTGAAAAATCATAAATACTTTATCAGCATTAACTATTGTATAACAAATACCCCCTACAATGAATTTGTTATGAGGGAGTATTTATTAGACGATCATTAATTTCAATATATAAATTCAGTTCATTGCAACACTACATTTACGTCGTTTGGATTTTTTTATTATCAATTATGTCATTGTAATATGCTTTTAATGCAAAAAATCATCCACATCCGCATTGAATACGAGTTTGAATATAATATCGACCATACATGAGATTCAATACATGATTTATGTATATAATACGATCACTCAAAATATCTATAAATAGAATGAAATTTGGATATATTTTATGGTGTATCAAAGATAATTATTTTAGAAATAGCAGAAGGTATACATTTCACAGTCGATATTATGAATATGTTAATAAAGTATGTTATGATCTAAACTTGTCGTAATTTACTATTACAAAGTAAATATAAATGTTAAATATAATATATTTGTCATGTAAGTGATAGAGATATTATGAAAAATGGACAAATTCTGTAATGAAGATTAATAAAGAGATAGGTGCAGTACAAATTGGTGGGTTATGAATGGAAAAAGGGAGGGAGGGAGGGATGGCCCGTGATTGCGCATGTGTTCCAAAGGGTAGTGGTAGGCAGCAACCTGGGATACTTGGCATCTAGATTCCTAATTAACATGGGATTCAGCAGAGGTTTAGGTTTTCTTAAAACTTTGCAGCAATGTCAGGATATTCCCATGCACGGAATGATATGCCTTTCCAACTCACTCTAGTTTGAAAATGTAAAAGATTGTATTTTTCTTCAAAAAAAATTTTTTTGAAATTATATTTACGCCTCATTTGAAAATTCTATATTTATACCCAACCCCATTCCGTTATGATTTGGATAAAAAATGTGAAATTGTAATTTTCGTTAAAGAAGTTCTGAAATTATACTTAAATCCCTTTAAAAATTCTATATTTACACATGACCCCATTCCATTAGAATTTAGACAAAAAATATTAATTTTAGCAAAAAAAATTATATAAATTTTTAATTTTGCTTATCATTTAACATTCACATATATATATATATATTTGCACTTATAAAGAAATAAATTATATATATTTGTATATGGAGTTAAGTTAACATCATTATATTTTTTTCCTTTATAAGTACAAAATCATCGAATATGAATGTTAAATGAGGGGCAAAATTAAAAATCGATATAATTTTTTTTTACTAACGAAAATATTTTTCGTTCAAACCCTACCAAAAGGGTGTTAGGTGCAAGATTTTTTTATGGGAGTGTTGGAACTTATTTCAGAAAAAAGTGTAATTCACATTTTTAGAGGGGGTGGGGTGCAAACTCACGATTTTAAAGTCATGGGGCATCATATTCATCAATTAAACTAAATCTTATCGACTAAATATTAAAAAATATATATTTTGAGAAGAAGAATAATTGATTTTCTTCGTTTTATATATATATATAAAAAAACTTCGAATTTCAAGAAGTTATGATGTGTTGGCGGGAAATAATGTTTTATAATTATTATTAAAATAGACAAAAACCATCGCAATTTAAATCAATAATTTTATTACTATGGGGTCTTAAATTGGAATTTATAACTTTAGAATTAACATAAAAGTATTAAAAAGTATCGTCCACGGGAATCAATTATTCACACCATATCGATTTGTGAACTTAAAATGTTTGGATATTTTTGCACAAAGTCTCCTCCTTGTCTTTATTCATGAATCTGAGCACGACTTAGAGATGCAAATTCAGATGGGCGTGTCTGAAATCTGGCAGCATTACAATGAATACTCAATCCAATAACCCTTAGTATATGTGACCGATTGATAAAGACTGTCAATTTTTTATGTGTTAGATTTAACTTTGACTAATATATATATATATAATTAAATTGGGATGCAAATAAACGTCCCACATTGATAGTAGATAAGTAGTTTGAACGGCTTATAAATTTTTAAGTCCTTATTCCATAACTAATTATCTTTTCAAGATAAAATTATGACGTTTGTGCCAAATTAAAGTGGAGGTAGATTGTTTCGTCCTTATTGCATAGGGGAATAGAATAGACATAACGTGAGAGTGCATTAGTCCATGATGCACTTATAGGGAACAAGATCTTGTCATAATTTTGTCTACCATATATAAATACTATCTCTAACACTGTTGATTGAATTTATTTAAGGAATAATTACATTTCACCTTCTTCATATAATTATTTACGTAAATTATTATTTTTCTAAAAAAATCATATTCATAAAAAGTACCAATATTATTTATATAAATCATTCATACTTTTTTTAAAAACTATACATACAAACTACAGAATCGTCAACATCATTATATAACTACTCCTATTTTTTTTATTGTTAAGAATAATTTTTATAATTACACAAAAATAGAGATAGTTTGTGTAAATAAATATATGATAGCACGAGAGGTGTAAACGTAAGTATACCACATAAATTGATACATTTCAAAGAATATTTCTAAATTTGATAAAATATCAACAATGACAAAATTATAATTAATTTAAATTATTTTGTTAATTTTTTTTATAAAAAGAAAGGGTTAATTATATTTTGTCATCCAAACTATGACCATTTTTACGCTTTGGCATCTAATTTTTTTTTGTGTGTGTCAACTTTACGAAATTTTGCACTTTGCCATTTATAGCTATTTTTTTAAAAAATTTTGTCAAAAAACATCACATGCAGTGCACATGTGATATTTAAGGGTTACGTGATGATATATTTTTTATATATGCACAATATGTGATGTTTTTCTGGTAAAAAAATCAGCAAAAAAGGTCATATATGCTAAAGTGTCAATTCGCAAAGTTGAGATAGTATGTTGACAAAAAAAAGAGGAAAAAAAATAGATGCCAAAGTGTAAGAACGAGTATAGTTCAGATGATAAAATATAATTTACCAAACAAAAATTACATATTCGATATTTTTTTTTCTAAAAGAGTACAACATCTTATTTCTAACTAAAACATCAATTTAATTAATACATCAATATGACTAAGACCAGCCAAAAAATTATATCAATTCAACAAATAACTAAAAATAAACAAATTACAGTAACTCACGCAAAGTGAGACAAATACCTATATATATAACAGGAATCAAACACATGGTTTCAAACTTATTTATGAGACCACAACCTTAATCTTAACTATTAGGTTGTGCTGCTTTATAATTAATTGAATCATATCAAATCTAATGTGTATATATATATATATATGAGTGGACATGCATATGCAGTTAGCCATAAATTCATGTTTTAATGACCAAATATATTAGGAATTAATGTGTAATATACAGATATTAAGTGTAGTGTATTTAAAATTGTGCCCCTCACTTAATAAGGCTAAAAAAAGAGAGCAGGAATAGTAGTAATTAATTTGAGTAAATGCAGGTCTCTTGAATCCGGTGTCGTTTTGGGCATTTCCAAAAAGGGAAGGGTAGTTCTTCTTCTTAATTAGCATTCATGCAGCTATTATTATTACGTGCCGGCCATGCTCTTTAACACGCCTCTAATTGTTACAATCGAAACATACAAACTTTTCATAGAAAATAATTGATGCCGCTTGTAATTCGATTTTCTCCCAATTGTGTAAGATTTTTATTTTTTCCAATTATTTAATATCACGATTCTTTTTATATGTTCGCGGGCACGATAACTTGTAAGTATCATAATAATAATGAAGAGTAGAAGGGTGAGAGTTTATTAAAGAAGTAGGGGACAATGGGTGGTTGAGTGGAAGTGATGAGGTGGTAGGGGACACCTACGTTTTCCCTATGTCGTACAGTACACTACTGGGACGTCTCTTTGACCATTTCTTTTTCTTACCTACTCTAAGATTCGCACTCTGGGTTTTATCGAAACCTTCACTTCATTAATATTCAAAGAATGGGGATATCTCAATTTAATTTTAAATTATTTTTTGTTTTTTTAATTCACTTTATATTAGACAATTTTTTTTTTTACTGACAATTATTTTAATCCCCTACTTTATTATTTTTAATTACAATTTAATCCTTTCTACATAAATTCTTAAAAATATAATTGATTTTAATTGAGAATATAATTATTTAAATAAAAATTTGATGAATGACATACAAATATAATTTAAAAACTTCATTAAATTCACAAAAATTATATTTATATGTCATTGATTGAATTAGTTATTTAAATAATTTTTCAATAATGACTTATCTTAATTAAAATAATTATATTTTTATTGAGTTACGTGTGAGGGAACAATTCATAAATTGAAATTAAAAAGTGATGTGTCGTGCATGCTAACTATATCATAAATTATTATTTTTTAAATGATGTTGCGTCTATATTTCATTTAATATATATATATATATACACATGTGTTACGCGTATACAATATCATTAAGTAAATCCTCTAGAAAAATATCGTAAATAAATAGCATGAATTTCAGGCATAAAACATCTAACGTATCGGATAGAATGTAACACAAAAAACATTTTAAGCGGACGATAAATATTAAACTTATATTTGATTATCATCGCGATGTGTTATAATATATTTTATTGGGTTACGTAGATGCTACACTCAATATTAAATATATGGAATAATTACGCAATTAATACATAACCTAATTTTAAAAAATAAGAAAATATATAAGAATCATTCATATATTAAACACCGAATTTAATATGAATTTGAAAGGGCTTTATGGAAAGAATAACCAAAGCATCCTTTATAGAAAGCAATGAAAAGATAGGGTGATAGCAGCACCACAGAGAAACTTCCTTTAAGAGATTTTTTGGTCTTTGTCATGCACAGGGAGTTTTGCATACTCATAAAGTATATGCTCAACTTAGAAGCTATTGGAGTATTGCTAGCCCAGGATCTAGATACCTTGTGTTTTATACTACGGATAATTACAATTTTATCTCCTAAGGTTTGGTGTAGTTATATGTAAATTTTTTGTAGTTTGAGAAATTACATTTAGCATCTCTGGGGTTTGCTTCAATCTAACATATTCGTTAGTCAAAATTCACGAATTTGCTAATATTAACAAAAAAAATCTATATTTACCTATCGATTAACTTATTATAAGTCAAATAAATCTTTTTATGACCAAATTACCTCATACGCTTTCACGCATTAATGCATATGAGGAGGTACATTTTCACCGTTATAAGGGCAGTTTAACTCGAAAGAAATTGTTTGATTTACAGTAAGTCAGTAATAAATCAATGGAGGGTATATATCAATTTTCATTCAATTTTTCTGTTAATATTAACAAAAAATTAGTGATTTTTGACTAATGAATGGACTAACTTGTTAGACGAAAGTAAACTTTAGGGGTGCTAGATGTAATTTTTCAAACTATATGGGGTCTACGTGTAATTACACAAAATTTCAGGGGTGGAGAGTGTAATTATCCCTTTATATTATTGGTAGGAGATTCGTTTAGCTCAATTTCACTTTGATCAACATTAATTATGGGATAATTACACTCTCCTTCCTTGAAGTTTGGCGTAAATACATGTAGACTCTTTGTGATTTGAAAAATTACACGTAGCATCCTTGATGTTTGTTTCCATCTAACAAATAAGCTTTTTTGTTAGTTAAAATTTATCGAAATTGTTGATATTAACAAAAAAATAAAAATTCTATATTTACCCCAAATTGACTTATTACTGACTTATTGCAAGTCAAACAAATTTTTTATGATTAAATTATCTTCATACATTCTCACGCATTAATGTATATGAGAAGGTATATCTTTACTAAGGGTAGTTTAGTCCGAAAAAATTATTTGACCTGTTATAAATCAATAAATTTTTATTTTTTTTATTAATATCGACAAATATAGTGAATTTCAACTAATGGAGGGACTTATTTGTTAGAAGAAAGCAAACTTTAGGGGTGCCAGATGTAATTTTCTAAACTATATAGAGTCTACGTGTAATTACACAAAAATTCACTGGAGGAAAGTGTAACTGTCCTCATAATTGTTGATGAACTTATATAAAAAATCTTAGGATAAATATATTGACACCCCGACATTAGGCTAAATACACGAACGTCCATGGCCTTATGCAAAATTACAACTACATCTCCCGATGTTATAGTTGTGATTACAACTACACCCACATTCAAATGTACAACTTTCATAAATACCTCCTGAAAAATATTACAATAACACCCTAAAGGGGTGTAGCTATAGTTTATGCAAAATACATGTGGCTTTGTGCAATTTCACATAACCATAGGGGGTAGCAATGTAATTTATCCAATGTCTTATAAGCTCATACATCTTATGAGATGTTCTTCAAACTTGTAAGATGTTAAATTTTATTTTAAAATAAATTTATAAAGTGTTTGGATAAAATAAACTATTAAATTTATAAAATGTCAGTAATAATAAATCTGTAGTTAATTTAAAAATCTTATAAATAAATTGACAACTCCTTACTTTTTTTAGAAGAGTTTATAAATTCATAACGTCTTATTTTTAAAACTTATAACATATTTTTCTAAATAATTTACCAAACACTTTATAAGTAAGAGTTTTAAAGGGTTATCCAGACATCCTCAAAAGTTGAAGAAAAACCAGACAGTGATAGAGTTAATCAAAGGTGGAGTTGTGTGGTTTTTGCCTTGAATGCCCCCACCCTCGTACAATAATAATGTTTCTTAACTCCTTCAAAACAGATGAGCACATGGTTGTTAGTTTTGTAACATAGGAGTAATACTGTAATTTGTTTTGCAATTAATGAGGGTGAATCTGTGGATAGATTCGTCTCTTAATCATATTAATTATTAGCACATTGAATAGAGTGGAATCTTGGAGTTATCAGGAGAATAAATTACATGAATCCAGCAGGAAAACATCATAATTATCTCATCAGACCACATCAGGTAATGTAAATCCAATCAATCTATTGACACGCTCTAATTATAAGTTTCAATACTTCCATACTCAATGTTATATATAATTTTATTTTTGGATAAATTACACCAATTTTCTAAAATTTGACATAATTATAAATAATTCTAATCATTTAAGAATTTATAAATACCTCCTAAAAAACAAATAATCTTGTAGTTCCTAAATCGTGAGTTAAAAATTACTACTTTACCCTTGATGAATTTTTTTTAAAAATAAAAAGTTATTCTAAAAAAATCCAAACTAAATTTCAGAGTAGCTAAAATAAAAAATTCTGAAAATATATCAAATTGTGATTCATAATTTAAAAGAGCATTTTAGTCAGTACACTACAAAAACTTGAATAAAAACAATGGAGGCTATACAAAATATGCTTATTGTTAGTCGAACATTAAAATTAGGGCGAAATGCAATTTTAGTCCCGTAACTTATGGGGGTGAGAATTTCTGTATTGCACGAATTGATTTTCGCAATTTAATCTTGTAACTTTAAAATTTTGGTAGTTTTCATCCTTTTTCGGCCAATTTGGTTGGAAAATTACATGTGATGCATATATCTCAATTAAATTATATTTTTAATCATGTAACTTAAGGAGCATTGGCATTTATAGTCCTATAACTTAGAGAAGTTGCATTTTTGTTCCTACATGAATTTATTTGTAGGACTAAAATTGTAATTTCCTGAAAGTATTAAAATTGTCAAAATTATAAAGTTATAGGATTGAATTGCGAAATCAATTCGTATAAGACTAAAAATATCACCTTCCTTAAATTACAGGACTAAAATTATAATTTTTTTCTTAAAATCATGAGAGTATTTATAATTTTTTAAATAATAATTTTTTCTATTATATTAAATCATAAAGAAGACAACTTAAATTACTTAGTTTTTTTAAGAGAAAGTTTGTCATTTCAAAATTTCTCGGGAGATCAGAAAGAGAGATTAGTGTCTGATTAGTGAATTTTATGGGAAGCAGCCACTAGTGCTATCATAGGAGTATATTATTTAATTGTACTGCTACTGGTTAAAGTTGACAATAGAGACAGTTAACTGACAGAGGGCTAATATAAAACTGAAGAAAAAAGGACAAAAAAGAGAAATTAACAAACAAAAGAAACTAACGGCGGTTAACCAGGGGATTAACGGCTGCTTTGCACGGGCTCGGCGGCTGGCTACTCCTCCCCGATACCACGAGCCGTTGCACAAACCCTTCGATCCTCTGTCCGTTGGTCTCCGTCAGCAACCGTTTCCCGCCAAACGGCAATGACACCACTCCTCTCTCCGCCAACACCTCTGCCGCTCTTTCCGCCATACCGTTGGCCTGTAAAATTTTGCATTTACTAGGTTAAAAACTCCGCTGTACACTGTAGATAGAGATTTCTGAAAATTAAATAATGGTGAAAAACTGATTCAGTTTAGAGTTGTGTTGGAATTACCTGAATTCTGATGTAATCGTTGGGATTCCAGAAGAAGGCGTTACCCAGCATTTGATCAATGGTTTCAGAAACGCCGTCAAAGACAATGCCGAGGACTGACTCCGTCGAGCAGTTGCCTTTAGGAGTGAGCTTTACCGTTGACGGTCTGCTTAACGGTCCGTTACCGATAGAGAGCACCAATAGGCCATCTACTCCAGTTACCGACGGAAAATCACGCTTGTTATGCAAAACGTGAGTAACTGCAGCTGCCGTGGGGTTGTTCATAACAAGTCCACCGTCCACAGCCAGGCAAGAGATCTTTCCGTCGGTGGAATAGAGCTTGTAAGGCTTGAACATCGACGGTGTCGCTGACGTAGCGCGGATCACTTTCCATAGCTCGAAGTCGAAGCTTGGAGACTCGGAAGCGTCGGCTCGAGAGAAAACAAACGGCGCTGAGCTGTGCAAGTCAAAGCACGGCACAAGCAGAGGCTTACACGTGTCCTTAAGGGTTAAGACCTTGCCGTTATCTCTGCGGAACGCCTCCTTCAACACTATGTCCATGCTCCTGCCAGAAAACCTCATTCGCCGGCGGAAAACGCCAACGTTTTTGACCTTGTACAGCTCTGCTTGATTATCCGCCACGAACTTAGCAGCGTCTCTGGCGGAGAAGAGGGGGCGACCAGAACCATCGTCGGCAACGAGCATTGCGGCGAGGAGAGCGCCGATTCCCGTGCCTACAACAATATCAAAATAATCAGCGATTCGAGCGTTTGAATCGCCGGTTTTTTCTTGGATCTGGTACTCTAGGTGAACCAAGGCAGCGCTAGCGACAATGCCGGTGGTTCCTCCACCGTCAATGCTCAAAACACGCGTTTTTGTGCCTTCACAATGGTGCAGCCACTTCTGTTCGAGCTTGGAGAAAATCTCTAACGTCAGCTTGTCCAATTCCATCACTTTCCACCTCTCACGCAACACAGCCGCTATATACAGGTACAGAGATAACTTGCACAGTGCCAAAAAGTACCAGGGTAAGAACTACTGCTGCCGGCGTGAAGATATTCTGTCGAATTTGGGGCGGAACTGATGGGGAGTATATAGAGAAGAGCGGTAACTATAGGTAAACAGCTAGTTCGGATTATTACTGAGAGAAAATCCCGAGTAAAGAACTGAAGAACATTAATGGTGTTGAAATGCTACTTCCCTGTCGCAATTAGTGAAAACAGACTGTGAGTAACTGCGCACTTTTGTTCAGTGAGACTGAGCTGCTTGTGAGTGTAGTGTAGGAGGGAGATTGGGGGAAGGAGGTTTACTTTGTGGTGCGTGTGTATATATACTCACACACCCGTCAAGACCGTTCGTTTTTATCGACCCTACCCCCCTACCCCCGCCATATTAGATGAAAAGTTCTAGGTTGGACCAGATCCAGCAGCAATTATACAAGACATGTAATAAACTTATCATATAATTTTCGTACATTTTAAGAAAAATAATGTATCACATCATTCCAATTTAACTAAATTTAATTTGAATAATAAAACTTCAATATTGGTTATGTATTTTGATTCGGAAAAAAATTAGATAAAAATTAAAAGATCTAAATAATTTTATATTATTATTTTTGAAAGGATTTGTTATTAGTCTGTATCGTCAAAATTGCCTGTAAACGAGCAGATGATGTAGAATTACCAGCATCTCACCCGAAGATGCATGTATACGAGCAGCAGAGATCAGTTAACCACATCTCAGTATGTCACCATTTGTTACCACAAACACATCTGTTTGCCCGTCATTTCGCGTGCCTTCGTTTCTCAAAGTTTGGTGAAACCACCCACCACCCTTTTGTCACATTCGGAACAAAATGCAACTCTCATGTTACAACAGAACAAACCTAAGCTTCTAGCATATGTAAAGTCATGGAAATTTGGTGAAATGCCAGTGTTCAAATTTGTCTCAGTAATACATTTCACTCTGCAAAACAGATTCATAACAGACATGAAACATCACCACCAGCTAAAAAAACGACAACTGTAATAGGCATATTTCACAGTCGCTGTAGCCCATATTTTCATGCGTTTGAGAGAAACTCCGACTTTAACAGTTCCTCTGTCCATTCTCAGAACTAATTCCATGTGCACGTCACGTAAGATATTGATAGATCATAATGATGACATTATGGCTCAAAGGATCAGTTTATTATCACAAATTACTTGTTTTAGTTATTACCATATGGTTAAATACTTTTACGTCGTCCCACGGAGGTGTGTACACTTTTCTTTGAGTTATAAGTTCCCGTCTTCGCTAAGGTTCACCTTATCACGTAGTGTGCTACAAAAAACCTAATTAATGCTTTCTGCAACAGCGAACTAGGTAAATTTCAAGCATATACTTTCTCCAACAAAAGGAAGGTTTTTTTATGGAGGGCTATAATACCTCCAAAGGCAAGCTTTGGAACATAGTACAGAATGGCGCATAGTAATCCTCTAAGCATATTGTCCCATGTCGGCTATTGAGACATCACCTCTTGTCTTAAACCTATGCATGATGAGTTCTGGTTCTTATTCCTAGTGGTGAAAACAGGCGTATCATAGATTTCCTTGTCACAATATGGGAGCGTAAAACCCAAAAAAAGGCATACTCAAACCTTACTATTTCCACATTGATTAACAGATCAAAGTTCTTAATTTCCACTCCACAATCCGAATCGTGCGCCTGGCTGGCATACTTCCTGCATCTTGTAGCTACCACATCGTCAGACAAAAAATCTCATACCTCTAAATGATTAGCAAAGATGATATTTCTCCAAACTGTTTTAAGGGAGGAGCATGAAAGTTGCAAATATTTCGAACTATGAAAAAAGGAAGAAAGACAATTCTCTCCCACCTGCAATGTTCCATGGAGCCTCCTATTGCCAGCGAAAAGGGGCAATCCTCAGAGAAGGAAAGGAAAACACAGCTCCCTAACCATGATAAATCAAGTACCGTTAGGATATATATAAAAGAGATCATCAATCTGACTTTACTATTATTGTTTCCATGCTCATTACATGGGAAGGGAAGCAACCAAGGGACAGTGCTATTAAACAAAGATTCAAGAAAGTGTTAATTTCAGACATGTTAACAAAGACAAATCCTCAGTTCATTATTTCGACTATTATTTTGCCAGGGTTCATGAATTAGAATCAAAGCAACCAAGAGAAAGTGAAAGGTTTCCTACAGCTTTTTGCATTTTTGGCTGCAATACATGATGTGGCATGATAAATCCCATAGTTTTCACCTGCATTTAGGAGAAAGGTCAACAGCACAAACAAAAGAGAAAACTAACAAGGTCCAGTGGAAGCCAATAATAATAAAAAATAAAAAAGAAGAGAACGAGGAGAACACCATCTTATTCATGGCACCATTTACAAGAAGCTATAAGAAGTTAATATCCAAATTAAGTAACAGAACACAAAACAAGGATATCATCACTCAACAAGCAATGGGGAAAAAGAAATAAGATGCCATAGGTCCCTGAACAATAAACTGGACTTCTAAACATATATATACCCCTGGTGAACATAACAACACAAGAGCATGCAAATGTGCACAAAAGCCTATAAATTTTGACCTCCTAAACAAACATTCATCATCAAATTCTATATAAACATGAGAAGATCATACTCACACAAAACCTGCTCTGTTAATGTCCAATGTAGATAGTAGCATCGTCGTCAACGGCGAACGCCTGAGAGCGTAGCCTCCGGGAAGAAACGGCGGATCATCCACCTTTCTCGGCTAATCCAAAGAAGCGCGGTGGCGCACGGCGGTATTATTTCTCTCTCTTTCCCCCTCTTCCTCGGCTACATCTTCTGTAGTTCTTCAACTTCTGGTCTGGTCCGCTCTAAAATGTGCTCCAGTGGAAATGGACCTATTACCTTAATAAGTGGGCTTTTACGTATCAAACATTCTATATCTTTTGAATAAGATAATTATATTTACACCCCTTGATTTATAATTTATTTGCACAAATCACTCTTATTTTTTACATAATTATAGAAATTATTTCTTACAATAAAAGAATAAAGGTAGTTTGTGTAATTTTTCAAAAAAGTAAGAGGTATTTTGTGTAAGTGATATTTTTAATGGGTGTATGCATAATTATCTAAAAAATAGGAGTAATTTGTATAAATAACTATAAATCAAGAAATGTAAATGTAATTATGCATTTGAATAATGATAATTACAGTCTTTAAAATTATATTTATAATTACAAATGCCTATGTAATCATTAAATTTTATACAAATTATATTATATTAACACGCATAAAAATATATACATATTATTTTATAAAAATTAATAAATATTTATATAATTAAATCTAATGTTATGGAATGTTGATGTAATTTATATAACATTTTAAAATTACAACGTGCGTGGAAGAATGAGCTTGAATCCATCGCATTTTCATTATTGACGTGTACAACATAAAATGAAAATAAACATCAAATTTAACAAACCCACCAGTGATTTTTTATAGATAAGAAAGATTCTTCGAAATGTGTTTTGAATGTGATAATTTTTTCACGAAAAATTATACCAAAAAATGGTATAAGATGGTAACTCATAGAATTCGTATAATTGATATGGCAATTTTATTTTATTTTTCAAGTACGAAAACAGTTATTATTTGAACCACAAAACATGAATGTATTAACAAATATATGTTCTACAACTGAGATGATATAGTCCACACAATTGGGCAGTTCCATTATAAAACGCACGCATCAAACTTCTCAAAGTGACCTGTAATGATACCAGACTCTAAGTACAATGAAAACCAAAAAAGATAACAGAGCTAAACGAACACAAGCCATTTTTGCCCACAGACCTGATTGATTAATTGAAAACCCAAACAAGAGCTATCAAAAGCCCAACAATACAAGAGAAGAGCCCATTACGGAACACTAGAGATTCTCCACTACTCGGAGATGGGCTGGGCGCTATTGGCCCAATAGGAGACGCCTTTGGAGCTATGGGCTTATTAGGGGCTTGAATTGGGATCTTAGCAGAGTGAAGAGATTGGGCCACCCTTATGTCGACCTTCTGCCCGGCCTCGCAATGGCCCACGAAGCCGCAGACGTAATAGTAGTGGCCGATGCCCCGGATGATGATGGAGTCGTTGCCGGTGGCGTAGGTGGTGATGGGAGCTGCCGTGTTGCATGTGTGGAAGTCCGAACGGCTCACCTCTACCACATTATGGTATTGTGGATCGTACTCAAAAACTATACACAAACAAAACACCCCTATATTAGAACGAACATTTGTTTATACTTTGTTTTATATCTCATAACGCAAGTATAGTGCGAGATGTAATACTAATTCCGTTATAAACTTACGGAGAGTGTCACCAACTCGGAAAGTCTTGGAAGAAGCCCAAGTGTTGTAATCGGGATGGGCAATGAGAGTCCAGGCAGCAGAATCACCAACTTTGTACACTTCTCCATTGCAAACTCCACAAACAGCCACCACAAACAAGAACAACACTGTTCCCACGCCCATCACCGAAATATTAGTGGAAATGTTGGAGTAGTGGTGAAAGAAAAATTGCCCATTTATGAAGGGATTTTGAGGGGGGTTAGGTGGGAAAAAGCTCGTGCAGTAAAAAAAGTGATCACAGTATATGCATGAGTGCGGTTTGTGAGTGGGATTTGTTACGCTTCTGCATGTTGTTTTTACCATGTAAACGTGATTGTCGTAGTTGTAGTAGGAGCAGCGGATATGATTTTCTGTTGCAAATATTATTTTATTTTATATTTCATTTAATATATTAATGTGTTATGTTTATAAAGATGATATTATACATTTTATTTAGTAAATTTTTTTTATATAATAACTTATCTTGTTATGATACGATCATAAAATTAATCCTCTATTGTTAGATACATTGGTACTATTTTATTTTTGGTACGATAAATTTTGTATCTTTTATTTATACACACCACATATATAAATTTTTTATTTAAAAAGATACAAGCACATAATTTTTATATACATGACGTTTATATGTTAATTGAAATAAAAGATGTAACGGAAATGCAAACTAGAAAATATCAATCCAGAATCGAACAAAGAGACTGTACAATATTATAAAATATTAATTATTTTAACGCATCTTATAAAATATTTAAAAATTTATGAAATATTGTAGTTTTTTTGATAAAATTATTATGAAATGAGTTTATATTTTAATTATTTAAATTTAACATGTACCGTAGTTTTAATTATTATAATCATATTATGTTATTATTAATAACATTTATAAACTGTATCATTTTATATTATCCAAACACTTAGAAAATTTATTTTTAAATTAAAATCTAACATTACATAAATCTCGAAAACATCTTTTATAATAATACATTTTATAAATTCTTTACCTTTATTTTTTTAATTTATTATTAATCAGTTTACGCAATGTGAGAGGGTAAAAATGGGAAGTCAAATTTTCAATATAAGCCGAGGGGGCAAAACTGGGAATTCCGTTTTGTTTCCGGCCGTGAGTGAATGTACAGTGCAAAAGATCGCTCTTATCCACAATTCCTCGCGCTTCGCTGCTCTCTGTATGTCGCGGTGGTCTGTAGGACTGGTGCTGTGAAAATTTAGCCAAGGCATTTGGTCGAACGGATTGTGCCACAACTATGGCGACGACATTCTCGCCTGTGTCTCACATACGCTCCATCTGCTACGCCTCTGATTCTCCCAGGACCCGCCTCTCGTTCCCAGGTCCGTTAGACTTTTGGGTTTTGATTATTTATTGAAGTGCGTGGTTGAAGTGGACTCTACTGCAGGTTCTGGAAACGTGGGTTCTTGGAGTGCGTCGGCGAATTACGTGAAGCTTCGGGTGGCGGCGAGAGGGTTTTCTGTGAAGCAACTAGTTGTTAAGCAGCCATGGAAGAAGAGGCAAGTTCAGTTCATAAATTATTGGTCCTTGTACTATGATTTTTATTAATTATGTTACTGAATTAGTTGTTCTATTATCAGAATGGGAGTGTTCAGATGCGCAACCATTGAAGAAATTGAAGCAGAGAAGTCTATGATTGAGAAAGATGTTGTAAGAATTAAATTATTTCCTCCAGCATTTCTAACTTAAGCTTTTCTTGTTGAATCAGTTATGTGTATATAGGAAACACAGAAAGAAGCTAAGGAAGCAATAATTTGTTGGTTGGTTTTCAGAAAGAAAGGATGGAAAAGACTATCGAAAATGTGAGGTCCAGTTTCAATTCGATTAGAACTGGAAGAGCGAACCCTGCAATACTAGACAAAGTGGAGGTATGGCCTATCTTCATCAACTTTCGGCCTGAGGTTTTTCCTCTTTGGCATTTTTTATTCGTTTCTGTAATGGAAACTTTTCAGATCATAGTTTTTATTTGCATCTTGAGTTATCTTGACCTGCAAATGACTAGTTAGCTTTTCATTCATAATCTCTTTTTCCCTTGCCTGCCTTCTTAGGTGGACTATTATGGAACACCGGTCATCTTGAAGAGTATAGCACAGATCAGTACTCCCGATGCGGGTTCTCTCTTGGTGCAACCCTATGACAAATCCAGGTAGCTCCTTGCACTGAAATACTACTGCAAATAGCAAAATTACAATGGCATCAGAACCGTGTCATTTAGCTTTTAGCATCCTAGGAAATTCTGCTCCGGCTTATGGACCGGGGTTAAATGCAAAGAAAATGACTTGGCATTACGGATTCATAATAATGAATTCTGTTCCCATTGAATGATTTTGTAAAATGATGGATGTCAAGAAATCAAAAAAACCTTTTTCCCATCATTTGTTTCCTTGAACTGTCAGTTACGTGCTGTATTTTGTTTCTAATCCTATCACATTTTGATTGTTTACGGCTTCCAGCTTGAAGGCCATAGAGAAAGCAATTGTCAGCTCTAACCTTGGTTTGACTCCAAATAATGATGGAGAAGTTATTAGATTGACCCTTCCCCAACTGACATCTGAAAGAAGGAAGGTATTGCATGATCTTGTGTTTAGTAAAGTGTCGCCTATGGCCAGGCAAGCGAGTGGTTTTTTGTTGCTCACTATCCTTGTTTTAACAGGCTAACTTTTAGAACTTGTTATGAGTTGTCTTATAATTTTGCCCATCAACACATGCTTGAAACAAATGCATCAAATTGCATATCTATGTAACTCATGCTCTTGAACTTTTGATTTCTCCTTTTGATATCTTTTACTTATTTGCAGGAGTTGTCTAAGATTGTAGCCAAGCAGGCTGAAGAAGGCAAGGTAAACTCATCTCAGCTACAGACATGTGCTCCTTCGGTTTTGTGATTCATATGAACCACATATAAAAATTTGTCCAATCTGTTGATGATATTTGCATTGATCATAGAAGGACGTGAGGGGTTGGAGGGGTTAGGATCTCTTTCATGCTAAAATCTTGATGCTACTACCATTGTCAACTTCTTTTTCTTTTGTACTCCTTTTCTCAGGTAGAACTCCTCTTGCATATCCCCTTCCGTAGGTAACCTTAGTTGCTCTTAACTCTTATAGGTTGCAATAAGGAATATAAGAAGAGATGCCATCAAAGCGTATGAAAAACTTGAGAAGGTCTGAAAAATACCTTCCTTTCTGTTGTCTTTTCTTTTGCCATTGTTATATTGTAATCAGCAGCATATTTCGCAGGAGAAGAAGCTCTCAGAGGACAATGTGAAGGACTTATCTAGTGATTTGCAGGTACTTGGATAAGTTCCTTTTGATAACTAAGTCAGAAGTATGAAATTCCGAGAAAATCCTCTTTTATGGCTTCTATTCTGGTTATATGGTTAACAAACATCACGGACATTGAGTTTTGGGGCAGTGATAGGATACACAAACTCTTAGGCCATATCTCCACTGATAAATTGCTCCAAATAAAATGTACGTGTAATAATTCTATGGAGCTCAAAGTGGCTTTTTTGTTTCCTTCCAAATATTAGAATTTTCTAAAATGTAGTTTATTTAAAAAGCGTGGCTACTAGTGACTTGAGTTGAAGGCTGCTAACTACTTTTGAAAATGGAATTCTTTATGTGCAGAAAGTGACAGATGAATACATGAAGAAGATTGATTCAATCTACAAACAGAAGGAGAAGGTACAGCTTCTTTTGCTATTATATATTAGTAACTGACAACTATACGAACTCCGGGAGGGTGTGGGTGCAGGGTGCGGTTTCAAGACTTTGTTAATCTGCCTTGAATTGGATGCTTTGGAACTTCTATTGCTCAATTTGCTTCTTTTGGCAAAAGACATATTGCAGCTTTTATAAAAAAAAGCTTTAACTATAAAAACCTTCAATATGAGTGCATCTTTTGTTTCCTTGAAATATCAGGTCCCAGAATCTTACGGAATCTTCTAAGTTGAGCTATTATGTCAACTTCTATGTTAATACAGTAACAGTAAAATTTGGTTTCATTTCATAACTAAACCATTTTCTTTTAGAGCATCCAGGGGATATCCACTCAAAATCCGTCGCCTTTTTCTTCTCTTTCAGGAGTTACTGACAGTTTGAGCAATGCATCAGACGTGTAGACCAAATTTTGTGAAGTTCTTTTCCCCAACCCTTTGTTGTTGATTTTCCATCTTACTCGGCAAACCACTACATGTGTAGTATGTGGTGCATAGAAAATGCAGTGGCTCTGAAAATCTGATTTTGGCTGCTTGCTCAAAGACTTGTTCCTACAAAGCCGTCCGACAGAGTTACCGAATTGTTCCTCATAAATGTACATCATCTGCAAAGCATAGAGTTGCTTGACATGTTAAATTGTTTGACCCTAATATTTGATGTATTCAACCATGGTATGTAATATTATGCGTTTCTCAATTCAAGTTGTTTAACTGGGTTGAATTTTTGCAATTCCAGAGCTGACTAGAACAGTACAGTACATGAATGAATTCTAATTATATGGATGTAGGCTTGTTATTGAAGTACAATTTTCTGCAGTGCGGACTTGAGCTTACTGTACGTAGTGTATTGATTGAGTTATAGAAAGTCACGAAATGTCTGAACGAGTTTTGGAAAATGGATCATCCCATAGTAGTCAGATTCTCATAATTAGAGTACCCACAACGAGTTTAATCCATATTACTTTTCATTTTTATTTAGAAAAAGAACAAACAAGAGTAAAACTTTTTTTTCGGATTGGGATATGAATAAATATTAATTTTAAAGACAAGATGAACTAATTTTGTTAATTCAGTTATCTCAAAAATCATTAAAAAAGCAAATCCTAATAAGAAGAATTCATACTTAAATTAGGTTTATTCGAATTTAACCAATCGCTATTGGTTGTTATTTGAGTTTCTTTTATCAAAATCAATTTCAGTTTGAATATATCAATCATAGAGTAAGTATGATACACTTACCATGCGTTTGTTTATTTTTTTTCTAAAATATGTATTAAATTACACCACAAGTGTATTCCACATGTCATTTAATTGATTTAAATCTGATCAAAATTCGATCTAAATTATAATTTCTCTTACTCGGTTTGAACTGTAGTCTTATTACATTTATCAAATTTTCACTAGGGCTCATTAGATCATAAGTGTATTTCATTTGATAAATTGGTTGAAATTCAATTTAAATTATATATCAATTACAATGATATAATTGTATTATACTTATGAGATTTTGATAAAGGCCCTCCGAGGAGGATGGATGGGATGGTATATGAATAGTAAATGAGCAAGACTTGGGACCAAAGCAAGCTCCCTTTTATTCTAATCCAGTTGGCATCTTCTGTGAAGTTTCAAAATTTGAACTAATCACATCCTCTAGAGAAAGTTACGGATTCTCTCTCTGTGTGTGTGTGTGTGTTGGGGGGGCCGCATTGTGGCTCATTTAATTATCATTGGTTTGAGAAAAAATACAATTATCTCCCTCTGATATTATATATATGTAAATTATTCACTTATAAAAAAAATTAACAATTAATTTTTTTGTATTTTTAAAATGTAATAATTTAACTCCCTGTTTTTTTTTTTAAATTAAGCAATTTACTTTTTTAGATAGGGAGTAAATTGCTTTATTTTGACCAATCAATTATGACTAAATCAAACTAATCACGGAGTAAGTATATCACAATTGTTATGTAATTAATAACTTTTTATGAACTGTACACCAATCACACAATAAGTATATTATAATTGTCATATAATTAATTCAGATTTAATCGAGTCCAATCCAAGCTAAAAATTCCCACCAATTCATTTACTACTATATATATATATTATATGAGTTAATCTAACAATAATGAATGTGTGAGACGCAGGGTGGACTCACTGCTCCATCATCCTAATATTCAAAGACAGCCCATTAATCTTTTATTTATTATTAGTGGATGAAATCAAGAATCTGTAAGCGTTAAACGAGTGTGATGTGATGCATGCATCCATTTTTTAGTGGATGATACCCCTACCATCACCGGCGAGAAGTTTGCAGCACACATGAATGGTTCTGCCAGAGGGTATGAGGTTATAGAAGCCGCCAAGCGGAAGGTGGCAGCGCGGGATGCTTCGGCAGCTGTGGGTGGTCCGTCGTGGACGGTCAGACTTGGAAGAAGGGATTGCAAACCGGTTGCTGGCGGAAATAACAAGTAAAATAATAATTATTATTTGATTATATTATTTTTCAGGAGCGCACACGATTCGACAAGCACAATGCTTTCTGTATATTCCGCAACAGGATATATACAGCAACGGGACAGACATGGATGCTGGCTTCGCTAGCACCCGAAGGCGGCAGTGCCCGGGCAGTGGCAACAATTACTTGAGGAATTTATTGCAGAGAAGGGGAGTTGTGGAATGGGATCAAGTTGTCTTGATTGTCACAGAGTATAGCAAACATTTTCATCTGATTTTGGTTGTGAACCAAATAAGAAAGTTGAGTTGAGTACGGTTATCTTTGGAGGAAAGCAATCGCATTTTGGGACCCAGAAAAGTTGAAACGTTGTAAGATAAGCACATTCGCCATTCCTAATTTTCTTTTGTATATATAAAAAGAAAAAGGGTATAATATATGAGCCACAACGTAAAAATTGGGAATATATTCCCCTTGGGAATTATCTTCGCAGGGGGCAATGTGGAAACTGGGTAGGCAGTGTGTGGTGAACATGGGATGTAAGGATAAGACAAGTGAATGCTCATATACTTCAACTCCAAAAGTTGGGTGAGGTGTTTCCCAGTATCCAAAAACTGCAATCTCTCCAAAACTATCTTATTCACATCTCTTGCCTATAATTTATTTATACAAATTATTTATGTATATATTCACATAAAATGTCAATATTATTTACTAAATTATCCTTATTTTCAAAAAAATTCAAATACGCCCCCAAAAAATGTCAACATCATCACACAAACTATTCCTACTTTTTGATTGTTAGGGATAATTTCTTTAGTTATACAAAAAGTAGGGTCGATCTGTATAAAACAGACCATAGGTCAGGGGGAACAAATGTAATATTCCCAAAAAAAATATTTTAAAACATAAGTTAATCAAGTAAACACATGCATATGGAAATATATCGATGCCATATATTGAATCTAACTGGTTTAGAAGCACTTAACCCTTTAGATCGCTTAAGTTATTTAGGATAGATTTGGATGTTGTGATCCATTCACTCTCATTTATGTTTTTTAAACAAAGTGATGAACCATATTTACAAGTTTGCTCAATTTTATTCAAAAGTAGTCCTTACAAATTCTACCAAATAAGACTTATTGAAAAGGACTTCCTATCCCAACATCAAAGTTTGGAGATTTCAAATTCATCAAAATAACAAAAAAAAAGACAGTTTGGAGATTTTAAATTTTATATTATATAAGGATACATCTATTGTTTTTTTACACAAACCACCCATGCCTTTTGAAAAATTAAACAAACCACCCCTGACAGTTTTTAAAACCCAAAAATGCTCTTGTTGGCTAGGTCAATTTTTAAAATAGTTTTTCAAAAACAGAATTGCCCTTAGGGTGTTTTTGTAATTATCAAAAGTTAGAAGGGATGGCAAAGTAACTTTAGGAAAATGAGTAATATGATGCCGTTTTTTTATTATTTATACAAATTTTTAATTTAAATTTAAATTATTTTATTAATTTTTTTATTGAATCTCTATATAAAATTGCACCTTTTAATAATTATAATATTAAATTATTTAATTAATATGTAAATAAAATTAGTTAATAGATTATAAGTTTAAATTAAAAAATTATCACACTTTTATAAATTATTTAAAATTAGTTATCCTCTATCTTTATTTATAACTAAGTTTTACTAAAATAAAAAATAAAAATAATTTATGTATTTTATATAAATCTAATCATTTTTCTTCCTCTTTGGTATTTAGTAGTCCTGTATGAAGTTTTGGTATTTTCTTCTAGCACAAGAAGCCAAAGGCCATCGGAACGAGCAAAGACAAATGCCAATTTCCAATTAACCTTTGACTTCACAAACTCCATAATTTGATACTTCTAATAAACTAATCATTAACTGATTTTTTTCGATTTTGATGAAGGAAATTTTAGAGATGAACAGTCTAATTATTCCTAAAATATATAGAAATATTATTACAATAAAATAAAATAATAATAATAACTTTGAACACACTCCAAGAGTTCATTTGTTATTGGAGACAAGTGGAGCAGTTTCTTGTTCTTCCTTGGACTTCAATTTCAAAATGGACAAGGTTGGAAAGTTGTACATCATGTCCGCTTAACTTTCCGACGTGCGATATCATTATATTATAATAATAACGAATACCAATGTTGTACCACATCTTTTATTATACGAATCAACAACCATCATGTTACAAGCTTTTTCTTCTGTATATTACACCACTACTTCATAAAATAACATTTTTTTTTAAATTAGGACAAAAATTATATCTCCTCTTAACTTCCTGGCATATTATATTTTTAGATCCTCATTTAAGATAAATAATTCATAAATATTTCTTATTCTATATGATTTCTGAATTCTTCTCAGTAAATCATTACTTTTACAATAAATAGTATACTTTTTTTATATGTTATTTTGATTTAAAAATGTATGTTTAGAAGCATTAAGGGGTTTGTTACTATAGTATTTGTTCAATCACGCTGGTTTATTTACAAAAGGGATAATTACATTAATTCTCTCATGAGTTTTAGTGTGATGACACGTAAATTTCTTTTAATTTAAAAATTATATTAAGTACTCCTGATGTTTATTTATATTTAATAAATAGATTATTTTATGAGTTAAAAAACATCAAATTTATTTATATTAATAAAAAATTGCAGGAAAATTCATAATTATAAAATTTTTGGATTCAAATACAAGAAAGATTAGTAGGAGAATAATTTATTGAGTTAAGTAGGCAAGTAAAGTGAAAACATCCGGAAGTGGGGTGGGGTGGGGTGCAGCAGCTTGCGAGATCCGAGGCGACCCACTTTTTGTGGTCTCGGGCGTGTGCAGACCAGAGATTGATTCCCTCCCCTGCGTTGTTACTCCTTGCAAATTTTAATTCCAGTTACTCATCATCCTAATCATACAAATACACATTAAAAATGTAAATATACTTTGTGTTTGCTACATAAATCATAATTCAACGAAGATAAATGTATTTTTAATCTTTTTTTAAATTAATATAGAAGAAATTTTAAGAAAAAAAATTCAAACATTGAATATATTAATATATTTTTGTATATTTATAATGTCTAATTAATATTTGTAATTGAAGTAAAAAAGAAGAAGGCAGAGATGAGTTGGCAAAATGACATTGAAGCGAAGCCCATGGCGCAGTGGAATGGCCTCAGATCCGTAGGCAGCCGACTCTGGCTCCACCAAAGCCGATAGCGACTCCCTCTAAAAATGAAGAAGCTCCACCGTCGGATCGGGCTCCACCGACGGCGAATATCTCGCTACTCATTCGGGGGAACCGCCGTGCAGATAGTCAGTGCCACGCCAGCTTCGTGTGGGACCCATAATAGACACTGCCATGTCGGAATTATTTATTCCAAGACTGCGGGACCCACTCAACGAAATATGACTTGCCGCGGTACAACCGGAGCAGCGCCACGTACGAACCGCTCCACTTAAACCCCCACGTGAGCTGTTGCCGCAGCTGGTTTTTTCCGTATGGGGCAGTGAACGTACGCGCAGATAAGATATTTATTCTCCGAGTTTCAGCCTTTCCAATGCAGCGTATCCTAACGAGACACGTGTATCGGGAGCCCTCGTTTTGTTCACATTCCTGCCAGTAGCCTCATGTTTCCTCCACGCTCCGACTGTACGCGTGCACTTTTGCCCTGGATTGATAATATTAGACCTTTATGACTTTTTGACTGTTAAATTAATTATTGTTATGTAATTACTTAGATATTTCAATAATCCATAATTATTTTTATTTATTTCAATTTTTGGTAAAATAAATATAATAACAGATATTCTTTATTTACACCAAATCTTACCCAAACAAATCAGGAGTAATTTATGACAGAATTTCCTATTTATTTCATACGAATTATCACTTAACTATATCAAAAAATACCATCATCAATCAAATATCTATTAAAAAATCTAAATCCTGCCTTTGAATTACTTCAATTTACAAACTATTTAAAAATATTCCTACTTTAGGAATCTTTCACTAAATTAAATATTATTTTCAAAAAACACCTCATTATTACACCACTAATACTTTCCATTTTCGACTTAAAGATGAATCGGCGTTAGATTATTTGTTTTTTATGGTAAGTACTAGATAAATTATAAAAAAGATATATGTTTAGCCTGAATCGATGTATTTGAATTTTGAATTTTTTGTTTTGATCTGCTTTTAAAATTATTAGAATCCATATGAAATTATTTAAATTTTGTTCTGAAATATAATACATAATTATTTGAAATAGTGTGGTGTGGTGGACTAATTATTGGTAGGGAGGCAAAAAAGAAAAGAAAAAAGAAATACAAGTGGTTCATAATTGCATGTAGTTACGATTATCAACTACCATGAAGTACAACTTTCATTAATTTCAATTTAATTAAAATTAAGATTCAAATTTGACTTAGATACCATTAAATTAAAATTCGTATAATTTTTAAAGTACGCCCATTCCGAATCCGACCAACTTTAATACTGGAGCAAAGTTAATTGTTTATTTATTTATTTAAAATAGAAAAAAAATAAAGGGAAAAATGAAGAAGGGGATAGACTAAAAATTAGAGTAGATGAGCCACGTGGCAGTATGAGGGCAGGAAGCAGAATATTATAATCGGGAAAGTGACAGTTGTGCCATGTTGGCACCGGCTCATCGTAGCCCTTAGATGAAGAATTCATCTTACGGCGGATATGATGGTTCGGGGGCGAGAGAGAAATCGATGCCGTCCATCTCGCCTCTGGAGTAGGTTTCGCGTGACTTAAATATAACAACAAAGAACAGATTAGATTAGACTAGAGAGAAAGGGGGGAAGAGAGAGAGCACAAAAAGTGAAGAAGAGGGGAGAGCAGAGAAAGCAAAAAGGAGAAACAGGAGATAGAGAGAGTGAGCAGCGGGGGAGAGAGAGAGAGTGAGTGAATTCCAACAAATTCAGTTTCATTTTGTGAATCTGGCAGTCTTTAGAATTTCATTTCCTTTGTTGTTTTTTTTCCGGTTGTTTTCGCCGTTAAAAATGGTGGAAATCCGGCGAATTATTTAATTGACGGGAGAAATTTGTAGTGTTAATGGAGAGAAGCAGAGATTTGCGAAGAGCGACTATTTCTACCGTCAACGGTTTGCCGAGGCGACGGCAGAGAATCACTACTCTCAGAGATTCAACTGGTTAGAAAATCCTTTGATAAAACTCTCTCTCTGAATTAGGTTGTTATCTTGATATTTTTTCTTTTTTTGTGTGTTTCTGAAATCATTTTACTCTTGGCAGACGAGTATAGACAGATGGAATTGCAGGAAACAGCGAGGTTAAGAGATCGAGAGCGGTTACAGAGGAAGGACCGGGATCGAGAGTTTCCGAAGAGAAGAAGAGTTGATAGGTCAGCGGTGCAGCAGAGGAGTGGTGGTGGTGAAAGTTTTCGAGAGACCGAGAGTACGGACTCTAGTGATGAAGAGTACTACGAAGAGGAAGAGGAGACAAGTATTCATCGGCAAAATCGGATGAATCAAGTATCGCCAACGAACTCTTCTCTGTCGAATAACCGGCGGGGCCTCCGTACTCTCCGGTGCTCAGCCCCGCCGCCGATGAAATACTTGGTGTTCCTGTACCCCGAAGAGCTCGCTCTGGTATGTTATCATGGTCAGGAATCTTTGATCTATTTGTTGAGTTTTATCTTCCAATTAATATTTGTTAATTTGTTTTTCGTTTTATAGCTTCGGCAAAGAGGTTGCATGAGTACTGGAATTCAGGCAGCGGCGGATTTGGAGAGGACTCGATCCACCGGAGATTTTCTCCGTCTCCGGCAACGGTGAGTCTGATTGGTTGCGGCGGCGCTTCCTCGTCATCCTCCGGTGCTTCATTGAAGAAGAAGATGGTTTGCTATGTTTGGATTTTCACTTTTGTACAATTTATTTTTGTTTTTCCAATACGTCACGATGCGTTTGACTTACTAAGATTTTCTTCTATGCTTGTGACTTCACAGAAATGTTTAGAGCCGAGAACACGGGTTTTGATGAGTGCATCGAATCCCAAGCCTTCTTCTGTGATTCAAGATGATATCGAGATCGAGGTCGCTGAAGCACTGTTCGATCTGATGAAACAATCGCAGTCGCAATCCCAGTCTTCCCCAAATGAGGAAAAGGTGGATAGAGATAGCACAGACACATCTGATGATGGTAAGTTTGCGTTTTCTTTTACTGATGTCTTTAATTCAGAGTTTGTGAATAATTGCTGTTCGGAAATTTTTTTAATAAATGTGGATTTGGTGGATTACAGAGTTAAAGAGGTTAAAAGCTGATGGTGGTAAAGATGAGAATAATGCCTTTTCATTTCAAAATGAGCAATCAATAAAAGTGAATGCCGAAACAAATATAGTTGACTCAATGAAACTGCTGAAGAAAGAAGGAAGGATTGAGAAAGAGAAATTTCCGGATGAACCAGCTCAAGAATTAGTGAGTGGAGATGCGTTTGTGAATAAAGGAAATGTGGGGTCTCCAAAAGAAAGCAAATCGCCATCATGTGTTAAAGTAAATGCTTGTGATATTCAGGACCCGACAGTGACAAAAGCGTGAGCATCCTCAAATTTTCGTTTCCGTTTATTACTTCCTTCCCCCACCCCCTCTCCATCTCTTCTTCTCTTTAATTTTCTTTTTAAATTAACTATCGTTCCATCTCCATAGCAATTTAATAATATCTATGTTGGGCCGGGAACAGGGATAATCCACCAATTGGAGTTGATGCTAAGAAGGAAGCCAAGCTAGAGATTGATTTGATGGTAAGTACGGCATACGGTGGTGTTAAGTCCCTTAGGCTTATGCCTTTTTTTTTTTCTATTCTTCTAGTGAAAATTCTGAATTATGAATGCGCTTTTGACAGGCTCCTCCTCCTTTGCCATCATCTCCGGAGAGAGTTGCCTTGGTTGATATAGTAATTGGTGCTAAATTTATGACTGAGGATGTTCAAAAGGCATGTGCATCTTTTCCTGTGCAGTTCTTTCCTATTTGGGTTCTATTTTTTCAATTTGATGAAAACTGTTTCATCTCTAATATGCAGAAGAGTGATAACATTTCAAAGAATGGTCCCTCGGAGATTGCAATTCGGATGCAGGAGGGGAATAATCAATTGCCAAACCCTGAGTTGGGTGAGTTGGAAAAGCGTAGGCCTGATGTCTTGAGTTTCAGTGACTGTACTACCCCACAGCAGCAGGATCGGAAGGAGCAGAAAAATCAATGTAAAGCCCCAAAACAGAAGTTTTAATTCCTTATTGATGTTGAGTCGTCGTGGGTTTAGGAACTTAAATTCATGACACGTTTTCAGCTAAATTTAACATTTCTTTTTGCAGCGACAAGTTCCTTGTTACCTTTCCCTATTGGCATGAGTAGCTGGGCTGGTGTTCTTCCTCATCCAGGGTGTGTATAATAACCTTTGTTCAGTCTTGTGTTTAGATGTTTCCCACTCTTCAATAAGTTGTTTCATATGCAGCTACAAGTCACCTCTACAAGCAGTTTTGCCAATAGATGGAAGTGCTAGATCTTCAAGGACAACTGAGGTACCTTCCATCGGGCTATTCAGAGCAATGCTTCTTTTATTTGTTTCAGTTGTAAATATTGATTTGTGTATATACACCGGAAATTGTGCAGCTCCCTCCATTTAAGTTTTCACAGCCTCGAACAAAGAGATGTGCAACTCATCAATGCCTTGCCCACAACATTTATTCTCATCAGCAACACATCAAGAAGACTTTATCATCTGGGCCAACTGGTCCTTCTACTTTGTATGGAACGAAGCCCGTGAACCTAAAATCCATGTTACCAACACAGAAGTTAATTCCTGGAAATATGTTGTTCGGAGACCTCCAAGGAGGGCAGAGTATGGTAACTGTTTCAGGGGGAAGTGGAAAAGATAAAAGCTCTGATGCTGCTTCAGCTTTGAATACAACAAGTGGCAAGTCTGTGCTTCAACAAGCTTCACATCAAGCTCCAGCTAATCATTTTCTGGTATGTTTTGCTGCTTTACCTTTTAGTTGTTGCATCACAGTTACATTGCTGTATTGAAAGTGTTTGTGTATTCCTGATGATTGCAGCATGGACCTGGTTTTATCTTTCCACTTGGTCATCATCAAACAACTATGATGGCACCCGCTAATTCTTCTGGACAACCTCAATCTGCTTCAGCTGGTCATGCATCTTTGTCCTCTAATTCAGCTGGGAGGCCTTCAGTAAACTTACCCTTGCCTGGAGGAGCAGCTGCTGTGAGCTTTAATCATCCATTGTTTCCCTCCAATGAAGCAGCTCCATACATCGCATTGTTACAGAACAATGGTTGCCCGGTTCCTATTTCAACAAATTTTGCTATGCCTCCTTTCAAAGGAGGATCCCCCACTATGCCCTTCTTGAACTCCTCTTACTATTCTTCACCTCTGTTTAATGTTCAAAATCAGCAGCAGTTATCCCTTCCTCGTACTCCAGTCCAATCAGCTTCTCAAAATACGAGCACATTTAGTGGCTCATCATCCCACAAAAAACCACAGTGTGAGCAGCAGACCAGTACAAAAACCAGGGATAGTAAGTTTCCTACTCCAGTAAATGCACATCCACCGCAGCCAGAGAGGCTACTCCAGCCATCCCACTCAGCTAGCAAGTCTGACACAGAAGTCAGTAGGAAAAGTGGTGCGTCGCCTGCTGATGGCTTGGTGTCTCAATTGGTGAAACCTAATAATGGCCAAACCAGTTCATTTCCTGTCCAACCGATGAACTTTGGAGTGATCCCACCTGTGTCGATTGGAGGTGGTGCTGTTGGGAATAAGCATGGTGATCCTCAGCAGGGCTCTAAGGGTGGGGTTGAGCTCATCCCTCAAGCGCTTGCCTTGTCTTTTGGTTCAAATCCTTCCATAAATCCAGCACTTGACTTCTCATCAATGGTGCAAAACTCTGATATCTTCCATATGCTTCCTGATACGGCTCGGAATGCTAATCAGATGGCACCTCATTCCCAGATGGCACAACAGAAGAATTTCCAGGCATCTGAAGGAAAATATCCATTGGTTGGTGGTAAGTCTTCTAACTTTTTAAAAGGAGATTGCAATGATTTATCATCCCTCTCAACTATGGGAGCTTTCAAATTTGATGGTTTAGCTAAAACTATCAATTTTCTTCCATCATCTTTAACTGGAGACCAATCTTCTCAATCATCTTCAGCTGCTGTGACATCTGGTGTTTCGGTTACAATCCCAAACTTCCAGCCGCATCAGCATCAACAGCACTTGGTCCAGCTCCAGAAGCATCATATGCAGCAGCTTACTGGTGCAGCTCAAGTCAAGGCCTCCGCTCCTAACAGCATTCCTGGCTCTTTCCTTGCTGGTAGTTTCCCCAGTAACAACCCTGTTTTCACACAAGTGTCTGTCCAAACTGATAATCCATCCTTTCCCCCTATGTGGGAGAACTTCTCTAGAGCCACAGCTCCTGAAGGTTCATCACAGTCTGCCTCTTCAAGCCTTGTTAACATGCCCCAAGTGAAAAGTTCTCATGGCCAGACTCACATATCTTTTGGGGATGGTTCAGTCCCTGCTGCATCATTTCAAGGGCAACAGCTTGTCATCAAAAGTCAGCCAGTCCCTTCTTTTGTTGTCGGTTGTCCTCTGAACTCTTCTATGTCAAAAAATACAGGTAGCAGCCTAAGAACTGCCCCCACTCTTGGTAAAGCTGCCTCAACTATTTCAGCATTACCATGCCAAGAAACAGAGGCTTCTCTGAATGGACCCAGCCAGAAGACGTCCCCTTCTTGCAGAAGAAACGTGCCATCAATTTTAAGCACATGCCCAAGCCAACTCTCGGAGCTCAAGTATTAATAAGCTTTGCTGCAATGAGGTTATGAAAGTGCAAGATGCAGCCCAGATATTACATTACATCTCATGTGGTAACCAGCCTGCTGCAGCAAATTGGAGGCAAACATCAGTCGGTTCTTGTGATTGTTTAGCGGTAGCAATCCGCTTGCAATTTTTGTCTCGCAGCAAAGGATGATGACGTGCTGCCAACAAGTGGGAATGTATTAGTGTTGCTCACAAAATCACATTGAATGTGTTTGGTGAAAGTTGAGAATTGAGAAAAGTGAGGAAGGGGGGAGATAAGGAGGAAAAGTCGTAATATGAGAAGTGAAACAAAAGCTAGTGATAAAGTAGGGCCGGTGAACTTATCAAGTTAGCTTCAAAGTTTTGGAATTTATTAGGGCTGCAGTTTTAGTACTTATTTATGAGTTGGCTGCCAACCCTACTACTGAATGTATAGACAGACTAATCTTTGTTATAATCATAGAATTCCATTCTTTCATAATTTCTTGCACAATTAATTATCTTTTGTTAATGTTCGTTCGTGTGCATGCATGGGAGGGCGGGGACCGTTGGGATTTTATGGATTAAGAAAGCTAAGAAGAATAGTTTTGAGTTATGGGTCGCCTCAAACATTATATGCGTCTTTGAAATTACAACTAAAGAAAACTCTCTCCCCTATCCGCCTATTCCAAGGTTTAAATCTATGCTAAAATGCAATTTGGATGATACCGAGTTTTTTAATCCTCTTTTATTATATATATAATAAATAATTTTTTACACTTTGAAATATATAAATTAGTACATTTCAATAATAAAAAAAATCAACAATAATTTTATCAATTACTATAAATTTTATAAAATTAAATAAGTTAGTTATTTTGTTATAAAGGGCATTTTTTACTTTATAAAAAGTTAGTAGAGCGGTGTCATTATTAACTCGTTATGAGCACTGGAATATTTTGATTGAGGAGAGAACAAGTTCTAAATCATTATTTTTTATGTATCTTGTAATATCGAATTTAATTGAATGCATGGTATATACATGGTTATGCACTCTTCTTCTGGGAAATTGCACTTTTAATTTTTGGTCTCATAGTTTGTAAACATAACACATTTAATCTTTTATAAGATAGATATTGTAACTTTTTTTATCTTATAGAAATAAAATTGTGGTACACGTGATTTTATAAGATAAAAATTGTAGCATATTTGATCCCATGAGATACAAAATTATTTTATCTACGCCGCATAAAATTACATTACGACAATATTGACATCAATCCAAATGAAAATCGTAAACTAGCATCATCGGTCAATTCAAAAACCACAAAGGTCAGGCCCAACAAATTTGACAACCTGGAAAGATTGTGGAGCAAACGAGGAGACAAAAATTAGTATTCTCAAACGTCAAAATCGAGGTAAAAACCACGGAACCAATTTTTCCACATATATATATACACACACACTCCAACAACCCTAATTCCCGGACAAAGAGAAGTGTAGGTGTGAGTGGAGTAGGAGCAGGACCACCATATCCGCAAGACCCGATTACCATTATACAAGCAATGTAAAATATATCGTTTCACAGCCACGTCCTGAATTTTCACATGCCCTTTGGCTGTCTATAAGAAGTGGACATTTCTCTGTTTTATTTTCCAGAAAGACCCGCTTAGATCATAGGATAGAATATGAATCCCACGTTTTACAGAAATCAAATTTCACAAATGATTTCTTGACCCGCATGGCGAGGTTTTACATCTCAAACAGTAATATACTCAAATCCTAGTATTAAGTTAAAAACTCTTCCCCTTATCTTTTCTGTCCTCCATTTCGGTTTCTTCTCTCGTCTTCTAGACAAGAAAAGGAGTATCACACAGGATACATGTTTACCTAAAATTCGAGAAATGTGAAATTGCCAAAACTGTAATTCGGCAGACTTTGATGTACCGCTTCACTATTTCCCGAGGAGAGAAGCCAAGTTCAGCTCGACATCTTCTTTGGCTTTCCGGTCAAATGGTTCATCACCAATGTATAGATCGAGGATTGACCGGCACAAGAGTTTGCTCTCGATGCTCCCCACCTCTTTTCCATCAACTACATAGATGCCAAAAAGAATGTTGTATTTGTTTCTGATTTACTAAATTTTCCACCAATAAGAACCAGCACAGTTACCATGCTCATGCTAAATAAAGACAACTTTATCAAGTATAAAATTTCTCAAGACAAAAGTTATAAAGATTAGATTGTGCATAACATGATTTCCTATTTAGCTTTTGAGAAGATATAGACAAATTATGATCATCTGTATGAGTTTGTATGCTTGTTTTTTAGGCCTCCATGGCCACATAAATACTAATTATGGTCATCCTAGTCAAACACCATAATCATAGTTCTTTCGATGAATTTCAACAGCGATATCCTATCAAGAATTGTATATTACCCCAACAATTTAATTATTGGAAACTATCAACTTTCTCAAACCCCCCCCCCCCCCCCCCCCCCCCACCC